>NW_011494695.1:3138767-3163736 GCF_000754665.1 Bison bison bison
CCTCATGCCCTCAATCTTTCCCAGCATCAGGGTCTTTTCAAATGAGTCAGCTCTTCGCATCAGGTGGCCAAAATATTGGAGTTTCAGCTTCAACATCAATCATTCCAATGAACACCCAGGACTGATTTCCTTTAGGATGGACTAGTTGGATCTCCTTGCAGTCCAAGGGACTCTCAAGAGTCTTCTCCAACACCACAGTTCAAGAGCATCAATTCTTTGGTGCTCAGCTTTCTTTATAGTCCAACTCTCACATCCATACATGACTATTGGAAAAACCATAGCCTTGACTAGACGGACGTTTGTTGGCAAAGTAATATCTCTGCTTTTTCATATGCTGTATAGGTTGGTCATAACCTTCCTTCCAAGGAGTAAACGTCCTTTAATTTCAAGGCTGCAGTCATCATCTGTAGTAATTTTGGAGCCCAAAAAAAAATAAAGTCTGACACTGTTTCCACTGTTTTCCCATCTATTTGCCATGAAGTGATGGAACCGGATGCCATGATCTTAGTTTTCTGAATGTTGAGCTTTAAGCCAATTTTTTCACTCTCCTCTTTCACTTTCATCAGGAGGCTCTTTGGTTCTTCTTCACTTTCTGCCATAAGGGTGGCATCATCTGCATATCTGAGGTTATTGATATTTCTCCCAGCAATCTTGATTCCAACTTGTGCTTCAGTGAGCCCAGCATTTCTCATGATGTACTCTGCATAAAAGTTTAATAAACAGGGTGACAATATATGGCCTTGACTTACTCCTTTTCCTATTTGGAACCAGTCTGTTGTTCCATGTCCACTTCTAACTGTTGCTTCCTGATCTGCATATAGGTTTCTCAAGAGGCAGGTCAGGTGGTCTGGTATTCCCATCTCTTTCAGAATTTTCCACAGTTTATTGTGATCCACACAGTCAAAGGCTTTGGCATAGTCAATAAAGCAGAAATAGATGTTTTTCTGCAACTCTCTTGCTTTTTTGATGATTTAGTGGATGTAGGTCATTTGATCTCTGGTTCCTCTGCCTTTTCTAAAACCAGCTTGAACATCTGGAAGTTCACAGTTCACATATTGCTGAAGCCCGGCTTGGAGAATTTTGAGCATTTAATACATGATATGGTACAACTATTATTACATCTAATAATGTAAAAATCACTGTACAAAGCAAAAACATTTTTTAAACACTTTTTAAATATCTCAGTAAAAATCTTACCAATATAAAATTATTTATTACTATTGGAATATAGAGACTGTGTTGACTTTTAGCCCTTATATAGTAGCAGGGGCTTCCCGGATGGCTCAGTGGTAAGGAATCTTCCTGCAATGCAGGAGACACAGGAGACATGTATTCGATCCCTGTGTAAGGAAGATCCCCTGGAGAAGGAAATGGCAACCCACTTCAGTATGCTTGCAGGGACAAAGAAGCGTGGTGGGGTTCATGGGGTCACAAAGCGTCCAACACTGAGCAATTGAGCGCACGCACACACACACACACATATAGTAGTAGTAACTGGATTTACACTCAGATAAAATAGTGAGATAAATGAAAAATGTATGGAATGATCATTCTCACATATTTGACAAGAGGCAGAACTAGACAGCAATCTGTAAGACAAAGACCCAAAGGCACAGATTTGCTGTCTCAAGGAGTATTCCAGCCATAGAACAGGGGCCAGGATTCCAGAGCAGTCTTGTTGAGTTGTGGAAACAAATGCAGAAAAGCTCAGAAAGTCTGAGGGGACTAGGTATTGTGGAGTAAAGTTGCAGGAAGGAAAGAGATCTGAAGAAAAAAATGATGCTGGAAATCTGCGTTGAGATCCTTTTGTACCTTTGCTGAAAGCGCAGTTCTAAAGGAACATCTAACCATGCAGGCTCTGGTGGAGGCTGATTCAATCTCAACCTTATTTTCTCCTAATCAGCCTTAGTCACAAAAAGTCCATCCCAGGGGTTTTGTTCCTGGGGACTGATGTTCCAAAGGCTGGCTTTTTTGGGTTAAGTACCTAGAAGACAGTTTAACCGTTTAGAGCTACTTTAACCCTAGGGAACTTTGATCTTAGTCATGTGAATAGTTAGAATATACACTACCTTTTTGATTTCTTCTATATACTCAGCCATTACTCTCCTGTGTCCTAATAGCAATGAGCAGTTTCATGAGTCAAAATTCAGTAAATCTGAGAAAAGCGATGGTGGCACTTCCTTTCCTTTTTTTGGGGGGGGGCGGGGCATAAAATGCACAATCGTAAATGAATTGAGTGAGACCTAACTTGACAAATATAATGGAAGAAAAAAGAATAGTACTAATTCTTTCTCATATTCTTATTCACTAGATAAAATATCTGTGTGTGTGTGTGTGACTGTGTGTGTATATTAGCAGTTCAGTTGTGTCTAACTCTTTGTGACCCCATTGTAGCCCGCTAGGCTCCTCTGTTCATGAAATTCTCCGGGCAAGAATACTGGAGTAGCTGTTCCCTTTTCCAAGGGATCTTCCCAATCCAGAGATTGAACCCAGATCTCCTGCATTGCAGGTGGATTCTTTACCATCTGAGCCACCAGGAAAGTATCAGTAGATTCATCTGGACACAACTAGGTTTCAAGAGAGGTGTAATTGAAGGTCCATTATATAGATCAATGCAATATAAGTTTATGAAAGGGTGGGTGGTCAGGATTGAACCCTCAATTCTTACTACCTAAAAACTGCTTAGCTTCCCCACCATTTAAGAATACCTTAAGAAATGCAAAAGCATCATTACCCCTCCTCTAGCCCCCGCTATTTTCCTACATACTCAGATTTTTATCATGTTAATAGTCATTAGATTGGGCTTCCCTGGTAACTCAGTAATAAAGAATCCACCTGCAATGCAGGAGATGGGTCAGGAAGATCCCCTGGAGAAGGAAATGGCACTAGCATTCTTGCCTGGAAAATTCCATAGACAGAGGAGCCTGGTGGGCTGCAATCTCTGGTGTCACGGAACAGTCAGACTTGACTTAGCAACTAAACAAGTCACTAGATTTGAATTCAAACTTATTTGTATTGCAGATTGATTCAACTCAACCCAAAGTGTCTTTGTATGATTAGCATTGCCCTTCCCATAGAGATAATAAAACACAAAGATGAAGTCAACTGCATCATAAATCCAATTATTGTTCTATTGTGACTAAATCAATGAATATCAATTGACTTTGCTAACCCAGTATGTACATCATACCTTAATAAAAGCAAAATCTCTAATTCACTTATATTTGATAAATACCAGTTTTGACTTTTTTGTAACTACTGTCCTCCATTCCAACAAAGATCCAACAAAGTATGGAACAAAATTTGTTCGTTGGCTTTGGCAATAGCTCTTGATTTTTGAAAAGCTGATAGTTCTGTGTACAAATAGGAGCTGTGAAATAATTTATTTTTCCCCCTACTGGCAATGCTTCTAGTATATTGGAAGCAAAACAATTATATATTTATCAATTTGAATTGTTTTCCTCATAAATTTCTTCATCAAAATAATGATAGTGGGCTTCCATTTCTAGAACAAAATGGCCAATTGATTTTAATTAAAATGATACAGTATCAAAGCCTGTCAGAAACAGACATGGATTCTTTCTAGATAACTGGAGGAAGAATGATTGCATCAATTATTTTAGAGAAGAATGAAAGTTAATGTTCTCAAAAGTTAATGAATATAAAATACAGCTAAAATTATTAACATGTTTAACTACTTTTTTCACATAAAGTTTCATATCAGCAAATATAAGATATTAGCCTGAATAGATGTCTCAGATTGATATATGATGGAACATTGTGATAATTGTAAATCATAGTGTAAACTCTCCTATAAATTTTGGCATCTTTACCTCTTTATTTATGTCACATGTAGAATATTTCAGATGTACACACAAGAATAGATAATATAACATACATATGCTGCTAAGTCACTTCAGTCATGTCCGACTCTGTGCAACCCCATAGATGGCAGCCCACCAGGCTCTGCCGTCCCTGGGATTCTCCAGGCAAGAACACTGGAGTGGGTTGCCATTTCCTTCTCCAATGCATGAAAGTGAAAAGTAAAAGTGAAGTCGCTTAGTCGTGTCTGACTCTTTACGACCCCATGGACTGAGGCCTACCAGGCTCCTCCGTCCATTGGATTTTCCAGGCAAGAGTACTGGAGTGGGTTCCCATTGCCTATATATATATATATAGGAGAATGGGCTGGGCAGCCTAAGCCCCAGTGATCTGAACAAAAGGTTCATCCTCAGTTTTCTCCATGCTCATGGGAAGCTATTTACCCGGATTGGGATGGAGACGTTCCCTGCAGTGGCTGAGAAGGTCCTCAAGGAGTTCCAGGTGTTGCTGCAGCACAGCCCCTCTCCTATTGGAAGTACCCGCATGCTACAGCTTGCTATGCTATAACATACATATATACACATGTGTATGTAAAACAAATAAGCATGTTTTTATGTATTACTGAATTAAGTTATTTAATATTTTGTGAGATTTTTTCATATGTATATGTGTATCTCAGTGTTATAAGTATCTTAATAGTAAGCCATGACTTTTGACACTTTAAAGCTGAGGGGAAAAGAATGTGTAAACAAAACAAAACAAAAACACATAAGCCTTCCCCAGTCTTATTTTTCTTTTCTCTTAGTAGAATTTGTTTCCATGAATACTTACTATTTGTTTATATTCCTTTAAATATTAAATGAAAATTGTTCTCTGCTATTTAAAATTTTGATACATGTCACAATTGCAATTGTGATTGCCATTATATTATGAGATATATCCATGTTGATAGATGGTTGCTATAATTAACTTAAAATTATGTACTTTGTATTATTTTTATTTTTCATTACCATGCATGGAAATTCCTCTCACTATTTATCCTGAAAAGCAATGTTTTAATGCACAGTTTGGAAATTTACAAAGCAACCTTGCATTCCTGATATACTCAACTCATACATGATGTTTTTGTATGTTGCTGCATTAGATTTTCTAATACTTTGTTGTGAATTTTTGCATCTGTGTTATGAGTAATATAGGCCTATACATTCCTTTTTACTGGTTTTAGTATCAAATTAATATTGACTTCAGAAAACAAGTTGGACATTGTTTCTTTTTTATGTAGTCTCTGGAGGCTTTTGTGGATTATTGATATTAATTCTTCTTAAATGTTACTCGAATACATTCATGAATATATCTAGGTCTATTATTATTTTATCAGAATATTTGTCTATAGATTTACTTTTTAAATAAATATTTAGGATATGTAGAGGTCAGTTTCTTCTTGTGTTTAGATAATTTACATTTTCCCAGTATTTGTTCCCTTTATTTGAGTTTTCTATGTTATAAGTATAAAGTTGCTCATACTATTCTCATATTCTTTTGAATTACATTGAGGTTTATAATGCTGTATTCACTTTTATATTCCTGAAATGTTTTATTTGCATATTTTTTTTCAATTTTCTACTTTAAGGAGTCTGCACATACTATTGTTATTATGTTAATCTTTTCAAAGACCTAATTTTCATTTGTCTTTTTTCTTTATTGTAGATTTACCTTCTTTTTCATTGAGTTTGATTGCTCCATTTGCTATTTTTCTCTGATTTTTGAGGCGCTAATAGGCATATTGGTTCAAAATTTATTTTAAAAAACCTTACCTTCTGGAGTTTTAGCCTTTCTTATCCCCTAGTATGTGCATTATGCCTAAAAATTTCCCTGTAAACAAACTTTAGCTGCAACACATTTAATATTTTACTCTATTATAGTATATATCTGTTTCTAAAGACCATTACTTTGTATTGGACCTGTGTGTTACTTAAGAGATTAATTTCCAAACTAGAATATTTTCTAATTATCTGACTGTTTCTGCTACCTTATATCTGTGAAGGGCTGTAGTTTTGTGTACATATTTTTGACTTTATCTTATATTTGCTGAGATTTGCTTATTGCCCAGCTTGGCCCATTTTTGTAATCTTTTTTACAAAAAATTACACTAGAAAATAATGTTTGTTCTCCAAATGGGGGATATAGTGGTCTATGCATATCAAGTTGTTGAATTTGTTCTTAATGGTGTTCAAATCTTATCTTTAGTATCTTATTTTTCCACTTACTTATCTGTAAAATATAGAGGTTTATTAAAATCTTCAACTATAATTCAGATTTCCCTACTTCTTCTTTGACCTTTCTGGATATTTTATTTATGGTTTTAGATGATGTATAACTATTCTATCCAGTAGAATAGCTGCTAGTCTCATATTTCTACTTCTATTTAAATTAATTAAATTAATCTAGTGAAGATACAGAACATTTCTATCATCCCAGAATATAGCACTGCTATATAATAACATTTATACAAATTTAGAGTTATTATACCTCCTGGTAGCTAGAAAGTTTATGACAGTGAAAGATCTTTCCATATCTAGAAATCCTGTGTTGTTTTTTGTTTTTAATTTCTCTTTGCCTTATGTTTGAGTAATTACACAAAATTTCTTTAGGTTAGTTTTGCATGTCTTATTTCCACTTATTGTTTTTCATTATTTTTGTCTACATACACTTTTAGATAAAAACTACTCTAGAGCAATTAATCTTTTTTAAACTTGTTTTAGCACGAATGCATTTGAGTTTAAAGCTAACATCTTATTATATACTTTCTATTTATCCTCTCTGTTCTCTGTTTTTCCTCATTTCTTTTCTTCTTTTAGTTATATATTGTTTTGTTAACCCCTGTTTGCCTTAACCAACTCAGAACATACAGTTTATTATTGTGGTAACTGTGATGGCTTCCCTTCCAAATTAAAACTTGCATCATTAAATTAGATAAAATTAGTAAATATCTGGTCCTCTCAGCAGACAATTGATTTCATTTTCAACTTCTCAATTTGTATATGATATTATTTTTAATATTTTATTTATACACATAAAATTCCTTCATTCCATCTGTAATTTCCCATTAGGGAATTTTTCTTTTTGACTAAAGTGCATTCTTCAGATTTCCTTACTGTGCATCAGTCAGTAGCATCTGATTGATTTTTGTTCACCTGAATTTTGCCTTCATTCTTAAAATATATTTTTGGCTGAATTTAGACTTGTATAAAGCAGTCATTTTCTTTTATCAGAGTTAAGATATACCTCCTGTTGTTTTCTGCCTTGCATCTTGTATGGAGACATCTGTGTGATGTGATTGTCATTTCTATAAAGATAATTTGTCCCTCCTCTCCTGTTTTAACATTTCTTTTTATCCTTGGTTTTCTTTAGTTATCTCTGCAAAGTCTTGGTATGAATATTTTTTCAATCTATTCTTTTAAGAATCTGTGATTTGGGATATTTGTTTTACAAAATTGCAACCATTCTCTCCAATATTTTTTTCTGTGCTTTTTCTATCTCCTCTCCTTCTTTCTTTATCTCTTCTCCCGCTGGCAGTCTTCTGTTAGACTTTCAGTAATTTTCAATTCAAAATCTCCTATTTCATATTTGCTCTTCTTTCATTTTTGTTTGCTTTCCTTTAAAAAGTACTTCTTTTTTCAAACTAGGATTTATCGCTCATTTTGTTGTTATTGTATAGTCTCTAAGTTGTGTCCGTGAGACTCCATGGACTGTAGCCTGCCAGGCTCCTCTGTCCATGGGATCTCCCTGGCAAGAATATTGGAGTGGGTTGCCATGTGCTACTCTGGGGGATCTTCTCGACCCAGGGATCGAACTGTGCCTCCTACTTTGATGGGAGATTACCGTGGAACCACCAGGGAAGATTATTACTCATATTTCTCTTTAAATATTTCCATATTTAAAAGTTTTTAAAAGAATCAGTTACAAAATTCATTTCAAGTGTAAAGTTTTTACATCCTAATGGAAAGGAATTTTTATTTTTTTGTCTATCAATGCATTCGATTATTTTCAGTATTTTATTATCTTGTGTGGGTAGTTAGAATCCTTGAGAATTTTGACTCTCCCTCCTCACCATTCTTGGATCACTTCCTGCTTTCTAGCACTATTTCAGTTGCCTCCATTCAATCTTACAGGCCCACAATAAAGAACCGAGTCTTCCACAAATTTATGATTCTCCGTCCTATGGTTCTGTTTAGCAGATACAGACTAAACACAGCTAATGATTTGGCTCAATTCTTGGTTCAGAGATTATGTTTGAAATGTCCCAGGATTTACAGGCCAGGAATGATTGATATCATTTTACTTTATCTTTTTTAAAATTTTACTTTTTTGTCTCCATTTACAAAGTTTTTGGTAGAAGGACCAGACTTCATTCCCTGGTTTTATATAGTCAATATGGTTTCGACTTACCATTTTACAAGAAGCAATTTACCCTGGAGAAACTTAATTCCTGCCCACATTCCATTCTTTTTGTACCTAGAGCTTCAGCCTGGCTTGTTACTGCATGTTTTTATTCTATTTCTGGACACAGAGATTGCATTTGAGTCCAACAGTGCCTTTTAGGTTTTCTTCTTTAATATTTCATCATTCATTACTGTATGTTTAGAACAGAGAGGGTGATCAAAGCATGAACTCTGTGCTCCAACTTGACCTGAATGCTAGTGGCATTGATTTTTTACAAAACTGTGTAGCTGCTGTATAGAATATTAGACCTTCCAGTCCTTTAAGCAGATCATATTGACCACAAACATAAAGGTGAAATTATAAATTATGCAGCATGCAGAGAAGATAATGGAAGCAATGCCTCTATCATTGAAAATGTTTTATGTAATATTGAGTTTTATTTTTCCAAGATATTCAACTTAATTGCCAGGTACAACTTTGCTGTACTGTTTTATACCTACAGACTTAGAACTGGTTTTATTTTTCATAAGGCATATCTTTGCTAACATTTCAAAGCATAACTCTTTGATTTCTGGCATTACTGTGAAAGATTTTTTTCCACACTACCATTTTTTAAAAAGTAAAACCATCTCATATTATTTTGTTAGTCCTGAACATGATACTTCTGTTTAATAATTGAAAGAAATGGCTCAAGGCACAAAACCTTAGGTCTACCAAAAAAGTTAGCTTTTTTTTTTTACTTTTTGTTGGACTTTGAAGTTTTTCTTCATGTATTATTTTTTTGCTTTTCAGTATTTGTCAGGTTCATATTGATGAACATTGGTTAAAGCAGAGCCACTTAAACAGAGCAATATAGTATCAGTATTAGCTTTTTCCTTTAAGACATTTGGTCATTGACTCTCCCATAAAATTGGGGGAAAATTAATAGCTTAACTCCATAGAATTTATATTGGGCTGTTATTGAATAAAGTTCCCCATACCACTAGCTGCACTTGACCGTTGATGTATATTTTGTGTATAAATACATTAACAGAGTACTATCATATTGCACTGTCACTGTGAGGCAGAGTGTCCATTTAATGAGGCTTGAGATTGAATGTGCTGTTGAACACTATTGATCACAGGTTTGCAGTGAGCTCCAAAAGAATGATTTAACTGTATATTTGTGCTGCATTTTAAAGCTGTGAATAAAAAGGTAGTATACTAAGACTCAAAGTATGCAACCTTAAGGGAAAGTTAAATTTCAGGAGATATTTTGTCAAGCAGATCAAATCTCCTCCAATGTTTAACTTGTTTTTGTAATAGATCACTGAAATAGGACAATAAATTATGTAAATCTCATGATAAAATATATTTTACCAGACACTGTCAGTGGTAATTTTAAAAATGTTATTCACTTAATGTATATACTTTGATACACAAAGTTAAACCTGGAGTTAGAGGGCAGTTTATTTGAGACAACTTTCCAAAATATGAACAAAAAGTAAAATGCTAAATAAAAAAATCAGCACTTGAAAGGAAATGAAAAGATACACAACAAACTAACCAGAAAAATTCAGAATGATTTTTTTGAACATAAATGCATGCCTTTTTATCCTATCCAAATGATAGAAACTGTTATACAATATCGTAAGTATGATTAAGGCAATAGCCAAGAGAAAAACACTATGTTGTCTGTTACTTTATTTGCAGAGTTCACAATTTAAAAACCAAAAGTATCAGATTAATACAAATCTCCATGCCACAGATACCTGAGAAAGATTTACTCCTTAAGTGGTCATACGTTGGACACTTATTGATGAAGTGTGCTTCAATTTAAATAAAATTACTCCTTGTCAGGAAATGTTTTCTGTAAATGGCAAGAATAATTATATTTGCTGCATTCTAATCAACTTGGTTAATGATAAATAGCCTAACACTATCTGGATAAAAGTTTACTTTTTTTCCCCTCAAATATGCTAAAGAAATGCATTTCCTTTTTTTTTTTTCCCCCAAAGGATCAGGAATTTTGTATTTTATTTTTTTAATTTAATTGTATTTTTTAACTTTACAATATTTTATTGGTTTTGCCATATATCAAAATGAATCTGCAAAAGGTATACATGTGTTCCCCATCCTGAACCCTCCTCCCTCCTCCCTCCCCATACCATGCCTCTGGGTCGTCCCAGTGCACCAGCCCCAAGCATCCAGTATCGTGCATCGAACCTGGACTGGTGACTCATTTCATATATGATATTACATGTTTCAATGCTATTCTCCCAAATCATCCCACCCTCTCCCTCCCTCACAGAGTCCCTAAGACTGTTCTATACATCAGTGTCTCTTTTGCTGTCTATACAGGGTTATTGTTACCATCTTTCTAAATTCCATATATATGCGTTAGTATACTGTATTGGTGTTTTTCTTTCTGGCTTACTTCATTCTGTATAATAGGCTCCAGTTTCATCCACCTCATTAGAATTGATTCAAATGTATTCTTTTTAATGGCTGAGTAATACTCCATTGTGTATATGTACCACTGCTTTCTTATCCATTCATCTGCTGATGGACATCTAGGTTGCTTCCATGTCCTGGCTATTATAAACAGTGCTGCGATAAACATTGGGGTACACGTGTCTCTTTCCCTTCTAGTTTCCTCGGTGTGTATGCCCAGCAGTGGGATTTCTGGATCATAATGCAGTTCTATTTCCAGTTTTTTAAGGAATCTCCACACTGTTCTCCATAGTAGCTGTACTAGTTTGCATTCCCACCAACAGTGTAAGAGGGTTTCCTTTTCTCCACACCCTCTCCAGCATTTATTGCTTGTAGATTTTTGGATCGCAGCCATTCTGACTGGCGTGAAATGGTACCTCATAGTGGTTTTGATTTGCATTGAAGAAATGCATTTTCATGAATAAGATAGCAGAGGAAATAATTGTGGAATATCTGAGATGGTATTGGTTCTAATATTCCTCTTAGTGAGTTATGTTTCCTCAAAGTGAAGAATTGTAGCCATCTTCAGATCCATCTGCTTGGGTTGCTCTGCTTGGAATTAGGCTGAAGAATTACCTGTGAATAAGGCAAAGATTCTCCACCTGGATATGTAACCTGGACATATTGTAATAAATAGAAGTAGTTTTACAAGGATATAAATAAGATAATGCAAATAATTTTAACCTAAATAAATTTCAATTTGGATGATATTAATCAACTAATAGTTACAGTTAGTTTTAATGTTGTAACCTAATGGTAAATTTCCTAAGCCCATTAGGTTACAATGTTAACTAAGAAATAAAAATAGCAAATTAAAAAATCAATTTGTGTCCTCATTAAATTAATCACTCCTTCTTAAAACAAGTACTATTTCATTTGAAAATTCCATTGAATACTGATTTGGAAAAAATCTGAAAAATATTTCAATTTACATATTTAGCTCTTCATCTTAAATTTGTTTATATTTTTTATAGTTATAATTGAATTTGGAAACAAATCTTTTTGAGGAAGCAGATGATTCATGAAAAAAGTTAAGAATAAATATTAAACTGAAAATTAAAGTTTTAAAGTAAATTAGAATATTATAAATTAATTTTAAACATAACCATAAAGAGATTAAATAATTTGAAATATTACTTTAAAAGACCAAGTCAATCTTTGTTTCTGACCTCTTATTTTTAGTGTGTAGGATTGCAAGAGCTTTCCGTGTATTGATTTTATATCCTTTGACATTACTGCATTCATTGATTGTAGCAGTTTTCTGCTGGCATCTTTAGGATTCTCTATGTGTATCATGTCATTTGCAAACACTGATAGTTTTACTTCTTCATTTCCAATTTGGATTCCTTTTATTTCTCTTTCTTCTCTGATTGCTGTGGCTAGAACTTCCAAGAGTATCTTGAATAATAGTGATGACAGTGGGTACCCTTGTTTTATTTCTGACCTTAGAAGAAATGCTTTTAGCTTTTCAACACTGAGAATAATATTTGCTTGGGTTTTCATATATGGCCTTTATTGCATTGAGGTAGGTTCCTTCTATGCCCAGTTTCTGGAGAATTTTTATTATTAATATAAAGGGGTGTTGAAATTTGCTGAAAGCTTTTTCTGCATCTATTGAGATGATTATGTGGTTTTTACTCTTCAACTTCTTAATATGGTGTATCATGATTGATTTGCGTATAATGAAGAATCTTTGCATCCCTGGGATAAATCTCACTTGGTCATGGTGAATGATGCTTTTAATATGTTGTTAGATTCAGTTTGATAGTATTTTGTTGTGTTCATCAAACAATGGAAACAGTGAGAGACTTTATTTTGGGGAGCTCCAAAATAACTGCAGATGGTGACTGCAGCCATGACTGCCATGAAATGAAAAGATGCTTGCTTCTTGGAAGAAAAGCTATGACCAACCTAGATAGCATATTAAAAAGCAGAGACATTACTTTGCCAACAAAGGTCCATCTAGTCAAAACTATGGTTTTTCCAGTATTCATGTATGGATGTGAGCGTTGAACTATAAAGAAAGCTGAGCACCGGAGAACTGATGCTTTTGAACTGTGGTGTTGGAAAAAACTCTTGAGAGTCCCTTGGACTGCAAGGAGATCCAACCAGTCCATCCTAATGCAAATCAGTTCTGAATATTCACTGGAAGGACTGATGCTGAAGCTGAAACTCCAGTACATTGGCCATCTGATACAAACAACTGACTCATTGGAAAAGACCCTGATGCTGGAAAGATTGAAGGCGGGAGGAGAAGGGGACAGCAGAGGATGAGGTGGTTGGATGGCTTCACCGACTCAATGGACATGAGTTTGATCAAGCTCTGAGAAATGGTGATGGACAGGGAAGGCTGGTGTGCTGCTGTCCATGGGGATGCAAAGAGTTGGACATGACTGAGGGACTGAACTGAACTGAACTGTTGTGTTCATCATTGATATCAACCTGTAATTTTCTTTTTTGTGTGTGATATCTTTGGTTTTCCTATCAGGGTGATGGTGGCCTCATAGAATGAGTTTCGTGAAACATAATCTGTTTTTAAGTTATTAATCATTAAGCATCCATTATTAGCAAGACACAGCAGTGGACTCTGTTATACTCTTTGTTCTCTTGACAATTTGTATTTATCCTCTGATATTTTCTATACTCCCTTTTGATTTTATATTTTCATATTGCTATAATAATGTTAAATGATGCTGCTGCTGCTAAGTCGCTTCAGTCGTGTTCGACCCTGTGTAACCCCATAGACAGCAGCCTACCAGGCTCTACACCAGATTCTCCAGGCAAGAACACTGGAGTGGGTTGCCATTTCCTTCTCCAATGCATGCAAGTGAAAAGTGAAAGTGAAGTCGCTCAGTCGTGTCTGACTTTTCGCGACCCCTTGGACTTCAGCCTACCAGGTTCCTCCGTCCATGGGATTTTTCAGGCAAGAGTACTGGAGTGGGATGCCATTGCCTTCTCTGAATGTTAAATATATATGTGTGTGTGTGTGTGTATATATATATATATATATATATAATTTTTAACCTTTCTCAAGAAAAGCTGAGATGGTGTGTATTAAAATAAGAAAACAAATGATTAGAAATACAGAAATATTTTTTCTGAAGACTTCAAAGCAGTGTTTTCCATTGATTATATGCAGTCTAATGCATATCCATTATTTTGCATAATTACTTAATATAGATTATATTAGGATCAATGCCATTAAATTTTTTGAAGCAAAGGGAGTGGTATTCAAAATTAGACAAAATGATAGTGTGAGGGTTAACCAAATTATATTTCAGAAGTAGACTTCAAAATTTCAGTTGTCTCTTGAAGAATCTCTGTAAGTCTTTAATCCTGAACAACAATGTGTCCCTTTTAATTGACCTTTATCTTTGTTAAAATCCCAGGTTTTGTATAATACCTATCTCTTTTCCTATTTATACTCCATGATACCATGAGGTATACGAGGTCAGAACCATGTCCTAATTGCTTTGTTTTTCCAAAATGTACCAGAAGATTTGCACTTAAATTGTTAGATATAAACCTATTATTAGATATAAATCTCTTATAAATAAATCTGAATTGATCATTATAGTAAATAATCAACATTACAATATCTGAAATAAACGAGTGCATTAGTTTCTCTTCCTGCCCAGATACAATCATACTTTTCTAATTGTTCTCTTGCTTTTCTTTTCTCTACGTGTCTCTCTTGCTGACTTCCAAATTTAATACCCTAAACTTACACCAGTTTTATTAAGATAATCCACTGTCTGTCAATCATGTGTTCAAAAGCTTTTACAGTGAACTGAAATCTTAGAAGAGTGATTTCTACGTTATCTAGAAATTTTTCTTTCTCAACTACTCCAAATCCTCTAGTGCACCAAGCTGCTTGCTGTTTCCAATGACTGTCCATGCTTCTATGCCTTTATTTTCATTCCTTAATGGTGTAATATTGCCATCCTTCTTTCTCCCTAACTTCCTTCAAAGGACCCTGCTTTGAAAGATGATGCCTTATCTGTATGTTTCTGGAAGTTAGCTCTACCTCTTCTTGTTCCATTTACACCTTGTGCAAGCTGCTATTGTTAACACTTACTTCCAATTTTAACCAAAACTACTTTCCAGTAAGGGCTTTGCCTATCTCTCTTGTTAAGCTCAATAATGTAGAACTGCTAGTGACCAAGTATAGAGACAAATGTGCATAGAAGGCAGAATGCCAAGGAGAAAATGGTGAAGCTTAAAGTAAAATAAGAAATGACAGATTTTAAATAAAGGTAAAATAAGAGGAACTACAACTTTATCATAATATGACACACTGAAAACCAGAGGAAAATGTTCATGTGGGTTCTCATCTCTGCTGTTTCCACATTGACTTATAGATGCCATTCTGATATTGTCCCTGTAGCTATTCAAAGGCAGGACTGTAACTTTCATAAATAGCCTCAGAAAACCCAATTATTGAAGCAGTCATTTTTTTCAATATTTACATCACAGTGCCATTTAAAGTCTTGGAAATTAAACATCTCATTTAACTTCCATTTGTGCTTGCTCATATAATTTACTGTTTTATCAACCATTGCCTTGTTTCTGTTTATGGGTGCTTTTGATGAAGATTTGACTAATAAAATTCAAGGAAAGAAGCTATAAAGAAGAGGACTTAAATAACCTATTAGTTTGTGTTAATTTCAAAACAGAGCAATTTTTCTATGGCTTGAATATATTGAAATTTGGATTTTCATGATATGGAATTCAAGAAATTGTCTTTTCAGCAATGATGCTATAGACAGTAAATTTTTGGATTTTAGATTTTTAACTTTTCTGATATGTTATTTTAAAATGTCTTCTAAATGTAGTTATTTTAGACATTTCAGCTTTATAGAGAAAGAGTTTGCCATAATCACTCTGGCCTTGAGTGAGGGGCTTGAGACATATCATCATTTGTGTTACCACCAAGAAAAAATTAAATACTTAGATATAAAGTCAATAAAATATGTATAAAATCTATATGAGGAAAATTATAAAACTCTAATGAAAGAAATCAAAGAAAATATAAATAAATGGAAAAAGGTTCCATGCTCATGGACATAAAGGGTCAATATTGTTATTAACACGATGTCAGTTCTTTGCAACTTGATCTATATCATACCCAATCTCAATCAGAATCCTGACAAGGCACTTTGTGGAGATCAACAAACTGATTCTAAACATAAAGCTGTAGAGTCATTCCTAAAATATCAATGGTTGCCAATTGTTTGGTGGGAGAAGGGGAGATAAATAGGTGGCACCCAGGGCATTTTTTGGATTGTGAAGCAGGTCTGTACTATAGTATAATGGTGGATATATGACATTAAGCATTTGTTGAAACCCATATACCTGTGCCATATGAAGAGTGATCCCAAATGGAAACTATGAACTTTACTTAATAATAGTGTATCAGGATAATTTCATCAATTATAATACATGTACCACACTAGTGGAGGATATTAATAATAAGGGACATGTAGATATATGGAAACTTACTATACATTCTGAGTGATTTTCTGCCCTAAAATGCTGTTGTAAAGTAATTAGCCTCCAATTAAAATAAATAAATTTATATTAAAAAATATACATTAATTAAATTGAAAACACAAGTAAAGAATAGGATAGTATATTCATAAAATATATGTCTGGTGAAAAGTTTTATTCCTATTATATAAACAACTCAAAAATTAATATAAAGAGGAAAAATTGCACAGTAAAATGGGCAGAATAAATGAGTATGAATTCCCACAGGAAAATACACATATGCTAATAATTTTATGATTATCTATTATTACTCTAAGGAAATTAAAACTGAAATCACAATGAGATATTACTACATCTAATAGGTAGGTAAAAGGAAAAAAAACCTGATAATATCAAATATTGACAGACACAGGACAGTCTGCATATGCTGCTGGCTACATAAAGTGATAAAATAACATCAGAGATTTTACAACTTCTAATAAGAGTTAAGAACATACCTATCTTACAAGGCAGTAATTTTGCTTTTTTGTATTGCCCAAGAGATATGAAAATTAAGTCTATAAAAAGAAGTACTGGAAACAAAATGTCTATCAACAACAACATGGATTAAAACATTGTGATTTATTCATACATTGGAATACTATTCATTAAGGAAAAGAAATACTCCGTAGATACAAACAATAAGGATTAACCTCAAAAACATAGCTTTAAGCAAGAGTAACTAGTTAAAAGATACTACTTACTTTTTAATCTCATTTGAATAAAATTCTAAAACAGAAAACAGTTATCTGTAGAGGAAAATAAAACACTGGTTGACTCATGGACTTGGCAGTGGAGAGTAAGAAGGAATTGTCTGGAGAGTGGGAAGAAAAATATTTCTTGGATTATGGAAATAGTCTATCTTGACAGAAGTGTGGGAACATGTTTTTTGTGTTTTAGATGTACTGGCAATGTCTGTATATTTTACTACATTTAATTTATCCTTTGGTGAATAATAGTTTTTATAAGTGTAAGAGGCATGATATTGATTCCTGTCTCCTGTACAATGTCACAAACCTCCATCCATAGTTCATCAGGCACTCTGTCTATCATATCTAGTCCCTGCATAAGGGATTTGATTTAGGTCATACCTGAATGGTCTAGTGGTTTTCTCCACTTTCTTCAATTTCAGTCTGAATTTGGCAATAAGGAGTTCATGATCTGAGCCACAGTCAGCTCCTGGTCTTGTTTTTGCTGACTGTATAGACCTTCTCCATCTTTGGCTGCAAAGAATATAATCAATCTGATTTTGGTGTCAACCATCTGGTGACATCCATGTGTAGAGTCTTCTCTTGTGTTGTTGGAAGAGGGTGTTTGCTGTGACCAGTGCATTCTCTTGGCAAAACTCTATTAGCCTTTGCCCTGCTTCATTCTGTACTCTAAGGCAGCAGAGACATTACTTTGCCTACAAAGGTCCATCTAGTCAAGGCTATGGTTTTTCCAGTGGTCATGTATGGATGTGAGAGTTGGACTGTGACGAAAGCTGAGTGCCGAAGAATTGATGTTTTTGAACTGTGGTGTTGGAGAAGACTCTTGAGAGTCCCTTGGACTGCAAGGACATCCAACCAGTCCGTCCTAAAGATCAGTCCTGGGTGTTCATTGGAAGGACTGATGTTGAAGCTGAAACTCCAATACTTTGGCCACCTGATGTGAAGAGCTGACTCATTTGAAAAGACCCTGATGCTGTGAAAGATTGAGGGCAGGAGGAGAAGGGGACGACCGAGGATGAGATGGTTGGATGGCATCACCAACTCAATGGACGTGGGTTTGGGTAAAGTCCGGGAGTTTGTGATGGACAGGGAGGCCTGGCCTGCTGCAGTTCATAGGGTCACAAATAGTCAGACACGACTGAGTGACTGAACTGATGCACTAGTTTGCAATTGTAATTGTCATATATAGCGTTAATGTAATAAATATTATAAATTGTTTTATCCTGTAAGCATTTCTATTAAATTACAGCATCATTAAAATAGAAAAGAGAGAAAAAAGGTATTTTCCTTTACCACTATTCCAAAAAGAATCTGCTGTCACAACAATGATAAAGTAGAATACATTAAGTACTCCCCATTATTCAAACTAAATGTGAGAAAAGCAAAATAAAGACATTTATTATTTGAGTCATGAAATTTTAAAATGAAAAACATATTTGTAACTTTGGCATATGAGGTGTTTACAAGTTTAAGTCATTAGAGATGACAGTTTAATGAATGGATAAATTTGCTGGCAATTACCACCTTAGCCTTTTGACTAAATGGTTATAGGAGATTTCCTGTAAGATAATTTAAGCATAGCCTCACTGACCCTGTGTTTCTGGTGTTTCCTTAGAATTCATCTTTAAAATTGGCTTAAGGGTAGACTTCAGTTCCTCTTAGACCTTACTCAAATTATATTAATTGACAAAAAAATTTCTCATCTGCTCAGTGTCAGGTGTTAAAATGTTCATAATCAGCATAAAAGAAGTTTAACTCCCACACAGTCCCAAATTTTATCCACAGGAAAAAGCAGTACTGCTGTTTACTGTCCTTAGATATTTTTTATGGATCAGCCATGATTTCTATTCAAGGTACACACACCTACATATTTACACATACACACACTGGTAGCCATTCCATTTCCTAGATCTAGCAGATACTTGAAATATTTGGAAATCTCCAGGTACACCCACAATAAACACTGTCTTACTGCTGCTGCTGCTAAGTCACTTCAGTCGCGTCTGACTCTGTGTGACCCCATAGACATCAGCCCTCCAGGTTCTCCTTCCCCTGGGATTCTTCAGGCAAGAACACTGGAGTGGGTTGCCATTTCCTTCTCTAATGCTTGCAAGTGAAAAGTGAAAGTGAAGTCGCTCAGTCGTGTCCAATTCTTAGTGACCCCATGGACTGCAGCCCACCAGGCTCCTCCATCCATGGGATTTTCCAGGCAAGAGTACTCTACCAAGAATTTTGTGCCATAGTGATGCTCTTTCTTTTATCTGAATTACTTTTTCTTTCCATGCTATGCAATCCACTCTACAACTCAACTTCTTCCTTGAATTCTTCAATTCTCATGTCCCTCTTATCTCTGTCATCCAGTTTCTCTTACTTTGTATGTCTTTCCTGTTTCACTTGCTTTGTTTCTCACTTAAGACTTTTCAAATACTACCTTATGCTATAGTTGTTTCCCATGTATTTTTAAGAAGTGTGTTGTCATTAAATCTGTTGATTAAATTGTAGCCTCATGCACATTAAACTACAACTACTGCTATTTCAAAATAAAATACCACTAGGCTCCATCACTTGAAACCTACTTTAATTTATCCTTAATAGGTTTCTTTTATGTTCCCTACTTAAACTGCCTTTAGTTAACTATATTAAAAACAATGCTATGCTATGCTATGCTAAGTCACTTCAGTCGTGTCCGACTCTGTGTGACCCCATAGACGGCAGCCCACCAGGCTCCCCTGTCGCTGGGATTCTCCAGGCAAGAACACTGGAGTGGGTTGCCATTTCCTTCTCTAATGCTTGCAAGTGAAAAGTGAAAGTGAAGTCTCTCAGTCGTGTCCGACTCTTAGCGACCCCATGGACTGCAGCCCACCAGGCTCCTCCATCCATGGGATTTTCCAGGCAAGAGTACTGGAGTGGGGTGCCATTGCCTTCTCTGATATTAAAAGCAAAATACAATATATATTTTACTCACAAAAATCCATTATTTATAAGTTCAAATCATCACATAAAGAAAAGAAAATTTGAAATGTTAAAAGTTTATTGTTCTTTTATCCTTGACCCAGAGGTCTCAATCCTGTTCTTTAAGTGTAAAAGCATTTTATAAAATTAATTTACACTAAGAGCTAGAGGTCATTTTCAAGAAACTCTAGAGAATTAGTGCCAAATAAGTTATATATATTTCACTGATAGCCAACAAGAAAAGTCAATTTCCAGTGCTAATATCTAGGAATTTAATTTGATCACTTATTAATATAATTAGAAGCAGTACTGCTTGGAGGCAAGTAGCTTAATCTATGAAGGAAGAAGAGGAATTTAAATCGACATGAATTTACTTACCAATATTCTAGATGAATGCCATACTTTGTATTTTTCCCTGAGGTTACAGATAATCATGAAAATATGAGTCAGATATCTGTGCCTCTAAACTTAAGAAATAGAAGAGAGAAGTAGGTGAGGGGTTGGGACTTGCTAGGTGTTCCAACATTAAAGGAGTGTTTTCATTGGTTCCTATGCTCAGACAAGGCTTCTCAGGTGGCTCAGTGGTTTTAAAAAAAAAAAATCTGTCTTCCAATTCAGGACATGCAGGAGATACGGGTTTGATACCTGGATTGGGAAGATCTCTTGGAGTAGGAAATGGCAACCTGCTCCAGGATTCTTGCCTGGAAAATTCCATTAACAGAGGAGCCTATCAGACTACAGTCCATGGGATCACAGAGTCTGACATGACTGAGTGACTGAGCACACATGCATGCTCGGATGATAGCCATATGATGTAAGAGGAGGAAGACAAAAAACTCTATCTCCCAACAGGTGCACATAGCCAATTGTTTATCCCCTTAAAGCCTTGATTTCCTTTGGGGACATCCAGGCTTTTCTCACAAAATTATTGGGGTAGCAATCATACTATAGATGTGGGACATGTTTTGGCCACTGCTGCTGTTGCTGCTGAGTCACTTCATTCGTATCCGACTCTGTGCGACCCCATAGACGGCAGCCCACCAGGCTTCCCCATCCCTGGGATTCTCCAGGAAGGAAAACTGGAGTGGATTGCCATTTCTTTCTCCAATGCATGAAATCGAAAGTGAAGTCACTCAGATATGTCTAACCCTTCACTACTCCATGGACTACAGCCTACCAGGCTCCTCTATCCATGGGATTTTACCTACTGCCTTTAAAAACTGAAAATGAGTCAGAGGAATATCTAACTTTTGGTAAATATTTTTTTGGCTAGCTTTATTCAGATACTCAAAGGTCAAAATGGAATACTTAAACCTATATCAGACTTTATTGCTTTTAACTCTCAATTTAAGAAATCAAGTAGTTAGGGCTTGAGCTTGCAAGCTATTTGATCCTTCATACATAATTTGCAGCTCAGTCCATCATGCAGGGAAGAAGATGTTAGGTATCCACATGAAGAGAATAGATTGCCAGAGTTTGGGTCCCCCCCCCCCCTTTTTAACCACTTACTGTCTAGCAATCATGAGACCTTTCTTTGTCTCAGTTTTATGATACATAACATCAATGCCTGCTTCACTGGGTTGGTGTGAAGCTTCAAGAGTTGATGCTACATACTTTAAGCCCATAGGGCTTCCCAGATGGCTCAGTGTTAAAGAATCAGCCTGGCAATCCAGAAGTCAAAGGAGGTGTGGTTTCGATTACTGGATTGGGAAGATCCCCTGGAGGGGGTACTGGCAACCCACTCCAGTAATTTTGCCTGGGAAATCTCATGGACAGAGAAACCTGGTGGGCTACAGTCTATGAGGTAGCAAAGGGTTGGACATGACTTAACAACCGAGCCCAGACACAAACACTTAAAGCACATAGAGTAGGGCCTGACAAACTGCTGTTTGTTTAGTTACAATTTTATGAGTTAACTTGGGAGCCCTTCTGTTCTGCCACCACAGTCAATTCAATTGTCTAGGATGTCCAGGGGTCTAGGACGTCTAGACCAATTCAATTGTCTAGGATGTCCAGGGGTCTAGGATGCCCAGGATGTCTAGGGGGTCAATTGTCTAGGATGTCCTAACTTAAATGCTGAGTCTGGTTGGTCTCTGGGGCCACAGGTGGTTAACTTGATTCTGTTCCATATGGTCTCATCCTGCAGTAGGCCAGCTCAGGCTTCTTTATGTGATGGTAGAAAGATTTCCAGCACATTAAGGAATCTTAAAGTGAAACTACTTTTTATAACTTGGCTTGCATCTTGCTTGCTACTACTATCCTTTTGCCCTAAGCAATGGCCCAGATCCAAGTCAGCGGAGAAAGACTTAATTTCTTGGAAAGAAGCAAAATATTGTACCCGCAATCTAACACATTCTGTATGCATATACACATGTATGAACACACATATATTTCAAATATATGCAAGTCAATTTAATCCACTACATTTAAGTATATGTGTGTGTATGTATATATATACACACATATGCATGTATTTATTTACAAATATACATGAGTTATGACTGAAATATTAATAAGTGCCCTTTCAGGGCAACAGAAAAGCGTCTCTCTATATGTATCAGAAATCAAATAAATATATGTGAAAACAAAGAGAAATAAAGCAAGGCATGGTGTGCTACTGCATAACTTATATTAACAAGTCACATCACTCTTTTCCATTAGTGAGATTTAAGAGCTCCACTATATCGGTAGTGTTTTATGTTTGGTTTCATAATAAATTATCACCAATATAATATGCTGCCAGCCTACTCTGTGCATACAGAGTCCTCTTCTAGGCACTAAAACCTGAGGGAAAACAAGCTTAAGTAATTTAAAATATAGTTGAGGTAAACCTGCAGATACATATTTGAAATTAGCCTAGCAAATTCTAAACAGGTGAGTACACATAGTGACATAGATCTTGACCAGGAATAGAAGAGTAAAATTAGCTGTAGGGATTCAGGGGGAAGATATCTGGGGGAATTGTGTGATGAATATCTTAGGTCAAGAAGAATACATGGTTAAGTGGAAGAACTAAGTGTGGAAGTAGTGTGAAGTTAAGTTTGTTGAAGAAAGTAGAAAGAATATAAAAAGACAGCACCTGTTACACTAAACTAGGGAGTTTAATGTGGTAAACAGATTAATGTGATAATGTGATAAATGTAATGTGATAAACAGGAGGGAATTACTGGATGTTTTTAAAAAGATATAAACCAATGTGATATTTACACTTCAGGTGACTTTTCCGGTTAGTAGTTCTCTTAAACAGTTGAGGATTATAAATCTGGACTTTACCTATTTTGGTGGCTTTAAATGAACCCATTTTAATAGTTTTAAACTTGTACAAAGCATAAGTATAGATGAGTCTAGTTTCCTTTTCAAATGATGAATAATCTTGGTAACTTAAGAAATAATTTAGATTTTTTTTATTTTTAATTATATTATTTGCAGCCAAATTCTATTCTTTGCAGCCAAAGATGGAAAAGCTCTATACAGTCAGCAAAAACAAGACTGGGAGCTAACTGTGGCTCAGATCATGAACTCCTTATGCCAAATTCAGACGTAAAAGGAAGAAAGCAGGGAAAACTACTAGACCATTCAGGTATGACCTAAATCAACTCCCTAACAATTATACAGTGGAAGTGAGAAATAGATTTAAGGGACTAGATCTGATAGACAGAGTGCCTGATGCACTATGGATGGAGGTTCATGACATTGTACAGGAGACAAGGATCAGGACCATCCCCATGGAAAAGAAATGCAAAAAAGCAAAATTGCTGTCTGAGGAGACCTTATAAATAGCTATGAAAAGAAGAGAGGCAAAACACAAATGAGAAAAGGAAAGTTGAATGCAGAGTTCCAAAGACTAGCAAGGGAAGATAAGAAAGCCTTTCTTACTGATCAGGCAAAGAAATAGAGGAAAACAATAGAATGGGAAAGACTTAGATCTCTTCAAGAAAATTAGAGATACGAAGGGAACATTACATGCAGACATGAGCTTAATAAAGGACAGAAATGGTATGGACCTAACAGAAGCAGAAGATATTAAGAAGAGGTGGCAAGAATACACAGAACTGTACAAAAATCTTCATGACCCAGATAACCACGATGGTGTAATCACTCACCTAGAGCCAGATATCCTGGAATGTGAAGTCAAGTGGGCCTTAGAAAGCATCACTATGCACAAAGCTAGTGGAGGTGACGGAATTCCAGTTGAGCTATTTTAAATCCTAAAAGGTGATGTTATGAAAGTTCAGAACCCAATATGCCAGCAAATTTGGAAAACTCAGCAGTGGCCACAAGACTGGAAAAGGTCAGTTTTCATTCCAATCCCAAAGAAAGGCAATGCCAAAGAATGCTCAAACTACCACACATCTGCACTCATCTCATATGCTAGTCAACTAATGCTCAAAATTTTCCAAGCCAGGCTTCAGCAATACAAGAACCATGAACTTCCAGATGTTCAAGCTGGTTTTAGAAAAGGCAGAGGAACCAGAGATCAAATGGCCAACATCCACTGGATCATTGAAAAAGTAAGAGAGTTCCAGAAAAACATCTATTTCTGCTTTATTGACTATGCCAAAGGCCTTGACTGTGTGGATCACAATAAACTGTGGAAAATTCTGAAAGAGATAGGAATCCCAGATCACCTGATCTGCCTCTAGAGAAATCTGTATGCAGGTCAGGAAGCAACAGCTAGAACTGGACATGGAACAACAGACTGGTTCTAAATAGGAAAAGGAGTAAGTCAAGGCTGTATATTGTCACACTGTTTATTTAACTTATATGCTGAGTACATCATGAGAAATGCTGGGCTGGATGAAGCACAAGCTGGAATCAAGATAGCCGGGAGAAATATCAATAACCTCAGATATGCAGATGACACCACCCTTATGGCAGAAAGTGAAGAGGAACTAAAAAGCCTCTTGATGAAAGTGAAAGAGGAGAGTGAAAAAGTTGGCTTAAAGCTCAACAATCAGAAAACTAAGATCATGGCATCTGGTCCCATCTCTTCATGGCAAATAGATGGGGAAACAGTGGAAACAGTAGCTGACTTTATTTT
>NW_011494695.1:3163842-3186305 GCF_000754665.1 Bison bison bison
GTGACTGCATCATGAAATTAAAAGATGCTTACTCCTTGGAAGAAAAGTTATGACCAACCTAGACAGCATATTAAAAAGCAGAGACATTACTTTGCCAACAAAGGTCTGTCTAGTCAAGGCTATGGTTTTTCCAATAGTCGTGTATGGATATGAGAGTTGGATTATAAAGAAAGCTGAGTGGTGAAGAATTGATGCTTTTGAACTGTTGTGTTGGAGAGACTCTGGAGAGTCCCTTGGATTTTAGGGATATCCAACCAGTCCAACCTAAGGGAAATCAGTCCTGAACATTCATTGGAAGGACTGATTTTGAGGCTGAAGCTCCAGTAGTTTGGCCACCTGATGCGAAGAGCTGACTCATTTGAAAAGACCCTGATTCTGGGAAAGATTGAGGACAAGAGGAGAAGGGGACAAAAGAGGATGAAATGTTTGGCTGTCATCACTGCCTCAATGGGCATGAGTTTGAGTAAACTCTGGGAGCTGGTGATGGACAGGGAGGCCTGTCTTGCTACAGTCCATGGGGTCTCAAAGAGTTGGAAATAGCTGAGCAACTGAACTGAACTGATCTTATTAGTGTAGTGTTGTATTTGCATAAAAAATACTTCACCAAATATAAAATGTATAAATATTATCATTGATGTAGTTAAAATTGTATGTCAATCTTAGCTAGGTTTTCTTTAGTTTTTCCATAACCTCTTTGGGGGTATCGAATTACAATTAAAAGTCTTAGTGCCTCTTTAAGAGTTATTTCTATGAAACTTAATGTCAAATATGACTTTTCGTATGGTCTTGGAGTTTCTATTCCTTGGGAAGTGGCTCCAGTGAGTCAGAAGACTCATTAAGTGCTAAGTAGTAAGCAGAATATGATAAGATACTGTAAAACTAGCCATTTATCAACTCTTCTGTAAATAACAGAGAAGGCAATGGCAACCCACTCCAGTACTCTTGCCTGGAAAATCCCATGGACTGAGGAGCCTGGTAGGCTGCAGTCCATGGGGTCGCTAGGAGTCAGATACGACTGAGCACCTTCACTTTCACTTTTCACTTTCATGCATTGGAGAATGAAATGGCAACCCACTCCAGTGTTCTTGCCTGGAGAATCCCAGGGACGGCAGAGCCTGATGGGCTGCCGTCTCTGGGGTCGCACAGAGTTGGACACGACTGAAGTGACTTAGCAGCAGCAGCAGCCTAAATAAAGGGAGAAGATAACAATAGTATCAACAACAACAACAACAACAAAAAAACCTACAAATTGGGAACTTATTTGGAGAGAAAGCTGTTAATTCCTCTTCCTGCCACCACATCATATGAAGTGAAAGTCAGAAAATCACTTAGATATGTTAGGTGTGTGTTTTTTGGGAGGGAGATTTTTAAGGTTACAAGAAATATTTTCTTGACAGAGAAATGAATAAAGAAGATGTGGTACATATATACAATTAATATTAGTCATTGAAAAGAATGAAATCATGCCGTTTTCAGCAATGTAGATGAACTTAGAGATTGTCATACTGAGTGAAGTAAGTCAGAGAAGTGAAATGCTGTATGATGTTCCTTATATGTAAAATCTAAAAAGAAATGGACTTATTTACAAAGCAGGCTCACAGACTTAGAGAATGAACTTATGGTTGCCAGGGCAGAACAATGAGTGGAGGAAATAGTTAGGGAGCTTAGGATCAAAATGTACACACTGCTATGTTTAAAATGGGTAACCTACAGTGTCCTACTGTATAGCACAGGGAACTCTGCTCAGTGGTATGTGGCAGCCTGGAGGGGAGGGGAGTTCGGTAGAGAATGAATATACCTATATGTATGGCTGAGTCCTTTTGCTGTTTATCTGACACTGTCACAACAATGTTAATTGGCACTAGAAGTGCAAAATAAAATGTTAGAAGTAACTTTTAATCCAAGCCTGAAATATCTGTAGGTTGGAATGGCCTGTGGCAGTAGAGAGAAGAAAACTTTATGAGAAATGGATAGAACTTAAATTCCACAAAGCAGTGTCCTGTGGGCCAGAGTTGGACTTTGTGGAAGGGAGCATGGAAGGGAGCAAGAGTGAGTGTGTGCATCAGGTAGACACCCAGAAACTAGACTATGAGAAAGCCAAGTCTTAAAACTCTAATGGGAAGAAGCCCTATCTTCATCAAGGAAGTACAGGAAAAGTGATCTCTAATCATGAGTATTTTAGAAGAAATCTGAGAATATCCTTTGTCATTACTTCAACATTTGACACAAAGGTAGTCCTGATGTTAAATTACAATTATCCCAAGCACATAACAATATGCTTGTTTCCTAGAAATCGTTACCCTTTCCCTAAGTCTGAGAATAAATACAAACATCAGTTAGAATGTAGAAGAGGAGGTAAAGGAAACAGGAGAAAGAAGCTGAATGTGGAGTATATGAAAGCTTACTTGAGAGTTTCAGATTAAAGCTGCCTGAAAATGGAACAGCTTTAATTCAGTTGAGAGGAAAGTTTTGTTATTAGACCATATGGACTTGCAAATACTAGAATGTGGTAATGAAAGCTTTGGAATTTCCATGTTTTATACAAGAGGGACGAACAGTTCAACATAGCAGTTTGAAGGCAGACAGGTAGGAGTGGGTGAAATTGCTTTATGTGTAAACTCACTACATTTAAGTGTATCTTTAATCTTCTCAAGGTTCAGGATACTGAGGTTGGGATGAAATACATTGGTATGATATATACACCTAAACACATTAAAACAAAACAAAAAAAAAAACACTTGACATGCTATAAAATATAATGATTTCAGAACTGAAATAATATGTGAATGAAAAATGTTGCCTGCTATATCAGTAAACAAAGGATGTTGCTGCCAGCAAGCCACTGTAGCCACTCCCAAGGGTGTACTCCAGGAAATTCAGGATAAGGAAGAACAGGTATTGGCCCTTGATATCTAAGGTGCATGTCAAAGTAATACTTCAATGAGCTCAGAATCTCATATCTTCCGATACTAGAAAGTACTGAGTTAGTCATCTTGAGATACCTGATTTTCTTTGTGTACATGCTAAGTCATTGCAGTTGTGTCTGACTCTTTGTGATGCTGTGGACTGCAGCCCACCAGGCTCCTCTGTCCATGGGATTTTCCAGCCAAGAATACTGGAGTGGGTTGTCATGTCCTTCCCTAGGGGATCTTGCCTTACAGAAGATCTAACTTGTGTCTGCTGCTACTGCTGCTGCTGCTAAGTTGCTTCAGTCGTGTCCACCTCTGTGCGACCCCATAGACGGCAGCCCACCAGGCTCCCCCGTCCCTGGGATTCTCCAGGCAAGAACACTGGAGTGGGTTGCCATTTCCTTCTCCAATGCATGAAAGTGAAAAGTGAAAGTGAAGTCTCTCAGTCGTGTCCGACTCCTAGAGACCCCATGGACTGCAGCCCACCAGAGGCTCCCCCGTCCATGGGATCTTCCAGGCAAGAGTACTGGAGTGGGGTGCCATTGCCTTCTCCTAACTTGTGTCTAACCCCAGTGATCTAACCTGCATCTCATGATTTTCTTTAAATAGCAGTTATCTTTTGAAGTGCTGACTATTTGGTCTTTGTTACAAAAACTCAGCTCTGTCCTGCCTCCTCCCTTACCTCTTTAGACGTATCTCAGAGCTTTCAGAGAGGTTGTCTTCTGGACATAAGTTTTGGTTTTGTCCACCAAATAAAACATAATTCTCAACTTTTAGATTGTGCTTTTTTTTCAGTCAACAGATATTTCAAGAAATAGATTAACAAGATAACTGTTAAATTCATTGTTTTTAATTCAAACTACATTTTTGGGTGAGGAAAATTATAATTAGATATTATCATAACATACATAGAAATGACTCTGTATGTAGATCAGGCAAATCATACTCAAGGGACAACTGTTATTATTAGGAAAACCAATCTTCTGTGCCAAACATAGTTTAAAACTTTGGACAAACAAGTTTTTCTGAAATAAATGACAAATATTCCTATTCTAAACATTTCTATATTAGACATCAACAATTATAAAAATTGCTTTTAAATTTTTAAATTTGTAGAAAGTTTTTTGCCTAATTTGGTATATAAACTTAGGCAGAACCTGAACTTCACTGTGACAAGTTATGGAACATGTGAAGTTTTAACTAAAAAATGTTGACAATAGATATATGAATATTCACTCATATCCTTCCTTATTTTTTTCTTTTAGTCTTTTGTCTGATTATTTTTTTTTTATTTTTATTGAAGGATAATTGCTTTACAAAATGTTGTTGTTTTCTCTCAAATCTTCACATGAATCAGCCAGAGGTATACATATATCCACTCTCTTTTGAATTTGACTCCTATATACCACCCCATCCCACCCCTCTAGGTTGATACAGAGCCCCTGTTTGAGTTTTTTGAGCCCTACAACAAATTCACAGTTTTTGAAAATAGCTATCTATTTTACAGATGGTAATGTAAGCTTCCATGTTACTCTTTCCATACATCTCACCCTCTCATCCCTTGTCCCCATGTCCACGAGACTATTCTATATGTCTGTTTCTCCATTGCTGCCCTGGAAATAAATTCTTCAGTACCATTTTTCTAATTTCTCTATATGTGCAGTAGAATACGATATATATCTTTCTCTTTCTGACTTACTTCACTCTGTATAATAGGCTCTAGGATCATCCACCTCATTAGAACTGACTCAAGTGAGTTCCTTTTTATGGCTGAGTAGTATTCCATTGTGTATATGTACCACAACTTCTTTATCCATTCTTCTGTCAGTGGACATCTAGATTGTTTCCACCTTCTAGCTATTGTAAATACTGCTGCAGTGAACACTGGGATACATGTGGCTTTTTCAATTTTGATTTCCTCAGGGTATATGTCTAGCAGTGGGATTGCTGGGTCATATGATGGTTTTATTCTTAGTGTTAAAGGAATCTCCATACCATCTTCCATAGTGGGTGTATCAGTTTACATTCCCACCAACAGTGCGAGAGTGTTCCCTTTTCTCCACACTCTTTCTAGCATTTATTGTTTGTAGACTTTTTGATGATGGCCATTCTGACTGGTTTGAAGTGAGACATCATTGGAGTTTTAGATTGAACTTGTCTAATTAGGGATATTGAACATCTTTTCATATCTTTCTGACCATTTGTATGTCTTCTTTGAATATCTATTTAGGTCTCCAACCTATTTTTCGATTGAGTTATTTTTTTGTTTATATTGAGCTATATGAGCTGTCTGTATCAGTCTGTTCATTTCCTTAGTCGTGTCTAACTCTTTGCAACCCATTGACTGCAATACACCAGGCCTCCCTGTCCATCACCAACGCCCAAAGTTTGCTCAAACTCATGCCCATTGAGTCGGTGATGCCATCCAACCATCTCATCCTCTGTTGTCCCCTTCTCCTCCTGTCCTCAATCTTTCCCAGCATCAGGGTCTTTTCAAATGAGTCATCTCTTCACATCAGGTGGCCAAAGGATTGGAGTTTAGCTTCATCATCAACCCTTCCTATGAATATTCAGGAATGATTTCCTTTAGAATGGACTAGTTGGATCTCCTTGCAGTCCAAGGGACTCTCAAGAGTCTTCTCCAACACCACAGTTAAAAAGCTTCAATTCTTTGGCACTCAACTTTCTTTGTAATCCAACTTTCACATCCATACATGACTACTGGAAAACCATAGCCTTGTAAGACAGACCTTTGTTGGCAAAGTAATGTCTCTGCTTTTTAATATGCTGTCTAGATTGGACATAACTTTTCTTCTAAGGAGTAAGCATCTTTTAATTTCATGGCTGCAGTTACCATCTGAAGTGATTTTGGAGCCCCCAGCCCCCCCCCAAAAAAAGTCTGCCACTGTTTCCACTCTTTCCCCATCTATTTGCCATGAAGCGATGGGACCAAATGACACGATCTTAGTTTTCTGAATGTTGAGCTTTAAGCTAAGTTTTTCTCTCTCCTCTTTCACTTTCATCAAGAGGCTCTTTAGTTCTTTGCTTTCTGCATAAGGATGGTGTCATCTGCATATCTGAGGTTATTGATATTTCTCCCAGCAATCTTGATTCCAGCTTGTGCTTCTTCCAGCCCAGCATTTCTCATGATGTACTCTGCATATAAGTTAAATAAAAAGGGTGACAATATACAGCCTTGACGTACTTTGGAACCAGTCTGTTGTTCCATGTCCAGTTCTAACTGTTGTTTCCTGACCTGCATATAGGTTTCTCAAGAGGCAGTTCAGGTGGTCTGGTAGTCCCATCTCTCTCAGAATTTTCCACAGTTTATTGTGATACACATAGTCAAAGGCTTTGGCATAGTCAATAAAGCAGAAATAGATGTTTTTCTGGAACTCTCTTGCTTTTTCAATGATCCAGTGGATGTTGACATTTGATCTTGGGTTCCTCTGCCTATTGTAAAACCAACTTGAACATCTGGAAGTTCATGTTTCTCATATTGCTGAAGCCTAGCTTGGAGAATTTTGAGCATTAGTTGACTAACATGTGAGATGAGTGCAATTGTGCAGTAGTTTGAGCATTCCTTGGCATTGCCTTTGTTTGGGATTGGAATGAAAATGGACCTGTTCCAGTCTTCTGGCCACTGCTGACTTTTTCAAATTTGCTGGCATATTGGGTGCAGTACTTTCACAGCATCATCTTTCAGGATTTGAAATAGCTCAACTGGAATTCCATCACCTCCACTACTTTGTTCATAGTGATGCTTTCTAAGACCCACTTGACTTCACATTTCAGGATATCTGGCTCTAGGTGAGTGATAACACCATCATAATTATCTGGGTTTTGAAGATCTTTTTTGTACAATTCTTCTGTGTATTCTTGCCACCTCTTCTTAATATCTTCTGCTTCTGTTAGGCCCATACCATTTCTGTTCTTTATTGAGCCCATCTTTGCATGAAATGTTCCCTTGGTATCTCTAATTTCTTCAAGAGATCTCAAGTCTTTCCCATTCTATTGTTTTCCTCTATTTCTTTGCATTGATCACTGAGGAAGGCTTTCTTATCTTCCCTTGCTAGTCTTTGGAACTCTGCTTTTAACTGGGCATATCTTTCCTTTTATCCTTTACCTTTTACTTCTCTTCTTTTCACAGCTATTTGTAAGGCCTTACCAGACAGCCATTTTGCTTTTTTGCATTTCTTTTCTTCGGGATGGTCTTGCTCCCTGTCTTCTGTACAATGTCATAAACCTCCATTCATAGCGCCTCAGGCACTCTGTCTATCAGATATAGTCCCTTAAATCTATTTCTCACTTCCACTGTATAATTGTTAGGGATTTTATTTAGGTCATACCTGAATGGTCTAGTGGTTTACCCTGATTTCTTCAATTTTTGTCTGAATTTGGCATTAAGGAGTCCATGATCTGATGCAGTCAGCTCCCAGTCTTGTTTTTGCTGACTGTATGAGCTTCTCCATCTTTGGCAGCAAAGAATATAACCAATCTGACTTTTATGTTGATCATTTGGTGATGTCCATGTGTATTTTTCTCTTGTGTTTTTGGAAGAGGGTGTTTTCTATAACCAGTGTGTTCTCTTGGCAAAACTCTTTTTGATCTGCTTCATTCTGTACTCCAAGGCCAAATTTCCCTGTTACTCCAGGTGTTTCTTGACTTTTTGCTTTTGCATTCCAGCCCCCTATAATGAAAAAGACATCTTTTTTTTGGGTGTTAGTTCTAGAAGGTGTTGTAGGTCTTCATAGAACCTTTCAACTTCAGCTTCTTCAGCATTATTGGTCAGGGCATAGATTTGGATTACTATGATATTGTATGGTTTGCCTTGGAAACGAACAGAGATCATTCTGTCATTTTTGAGATTGTATCCAAGTACTGTATTTCAAACTCTCTTGTTGACTATGATGGCTACTCCATTTCTTCTAAGGGATTCCTGCCCACAGTATTAGATATAATGGTCATCTGAATTAAATTCACCCATTCCCATCCATTTTAGTTCTCTGATTCCTAGAATGTCGATGTTCACTCTTTGCATCTCCTGTTTGACCACTTCCAATTTGCCTAGGTTCCTAGGCAATATTGCTCTTTACAGCATCGACCTGGCTTCCATCCCCAGTCATATCCACAATTGGCTGTTGTTTTTTTCTTTGGCTCTGTTTTTTCACTCTTTCTGGATTTATTTCTCCACTGATCTCCAGTAGCATATTGGGCACCTACCAACCTGGGGAGTTCATCTTTCAATGTCCTATCTTTTTGCCTTTTCATACTGTTCATGGGGTTCTCAAGCAAGAATACTGAAGTGGCTTGCCATTCCCTTCTCCAGTGGACCACATTTTGTCAGAACTCTCCACCATGACCCATCTGTCTTGGATGACCCTACACAGCATGGCTCATAGTTTTATTGAGTTAGACAAGGCTGTGGTCCATGTGATTAGATTGCTTAGTTTTCTGTGATCTTGGTTTTCAGTTTGTCTGTCCTCTGATGGAGAAAGATCAGAGGCTTATGGAAGCTTTCTGATAGGATAGACTGACTGAGGGGAAACTGGGTGTTGTTTTGATGGGCGGGGCCATGCTCAGTAAATCTTTAATCCAGTTTTCTGTTGATGGGCTGTATATGTTGGAGATTAATCCCTTCTCAATTTCTTCATTTGCAAATATTTTCTCCCATTGTGAGGTTTGTCTTTGTTTATTGTTTATGGCTTCCTTTGCTATGCAAAACTTTTAAATTTAATTAGACTCCTTTGTTAATTTTTATTACTCTCAGAATTGAGTCAGGAAAGATCTTGCTGTGATTTATGTTAAAGAGTGTTCTGCCTGTGTTTTCCTGTAAGATATTAATAGTGTTTGGAATTATATTTTGGTCTCTAATTTAGAGTTTGTTTTTGTATATGATGTTAGGTAGAGTTCTAATTTCATTTTTTTTTTTTTCCTTTAACAGTTCAGTTTTCCAAGCAGAACTTTTTAAAAAGATTGTCTTTTCTCCACTGTATATTTTTCCCTCCTTTGTCATACATTAGGTGACTTTAGATATATGGATTTATTGTTGGGCTTTTCTATTATGTTTCATTGATCTATATTTCTGTTTTTGTGCCAGTGTCATTCTGTCCTGATTACTGTAGCTTTGTAGTATAGTCTGAAGTCAAGGCGCCTGATTCCTCCAGCTCTATTTTTATTTCTCAAGATTGTTTTGGCTATTCAGAGTCTTTTGTATTTCCATACAAATTGTAAATTCAACATTATTTAACATTGCCATGGAAGCAACCTGTCCATCAACAGAGGAATGGATTAATATATACATTGGAATATTACCCAACTGTGAAAAGGAAAGAAATTGTCATTTGCAGAGATGCAGATGGACCTCATACAGAGTGAAGTTAGAAAGTGAAGAACAGAATAGTATATTAATGGATACATACAGAATCTAGGAAAAATAGTGGAGATGAGCTTATTTGCAAGGCAGAAATAGAGACACAGATGTGGAGAACAAAAGTATGGTTACCGAGAGGGAAGGGGGTGGGATAAGCTGGGAGATTAGGATTGACATATATGCTAATATATACACTGTGCTGTGCTTAGTCAGTCTGTCGTGTCTGACTCTTTGTGACCCCGTGGACTGTAGCCAGCAGGCTCCTCTGTCCATGGGGATGCTCCAGGCAGGAATACTGGAGTGGGTTGCCATGCCCTCCTCCAGGGAATATATACACTACTATATATAAAATAGATAACTAATGAGAACCTACTGTATACCACAGGGAACTCTACTCAGTGCTCTGTGGTGAACTAAGTGGGAAGGAAATCCAAAAAAGAGAAGATACATGTACACATATGGCTGATTCACTTTGCTGCATAGCAGAAACTAACAAAACAATGTAAGATAGCTATATTCCAATATAAGTAAATAAGTGAACATGAAGAAAAGACTGAAAAATTATTTCCTATTGTACCTATAACAAATATTTGTGTTAATTAATCTTGCTTGTTTTAGTTCTTTGTTATAAATTGTATATAGTATTTTATTAAGGAAATGTTTAATAATATTAATAAAGCTGCTTTTGGGAATATTTGTAGAATTTTTGACATGGCATGAAATGTCTCAACCATGAGCATACACAAATGTTGTTTTGAAACGTAAAAACAATTGTAATAAAAAAAAGCACAGATCTACAGAAAAGATAGAAATCAGCTAAAAAGGTGTTGTTCAGTTTAGGGCAAACTTTAGAAAACAGTATTGAGACAAGGCATGGTGAAGTTTTGGGAAAAAAAATCCTATTCATTCACAGCCTCTGCAGAATGCCAAAGATGTAAAAATTATAAAGGACTTCAGGGAAAGTATCAAATCTACAATATTGTCAGGAAAATATGGCATCAGAGTTAAAATAAAGCCAGGATGTGATTGAAAATCTCTTTGTTTAGCACTCCAAAAAATTTAAAGTGATACTTTGTAGGTTCTTTCAGAAGGCAGAAAGTTTAAGTTTCTTTTATATGTGCCTCTGACACACTCCTTGTTAAAAATAGTTTTCTGTTAATTCTTAAGGGTGTTGTCCCACAATTGTCTCATAAGAAGGCCAAGACTGAGAAAAGTTATTATAATGAGATTTGTGAATCTGGTTTTCTTCTAATGGAGTGGATTAATAAATTGATACATAAGATATCCTGAATTTTTTAAACGAATTTTTATCAGCTTGCACCGAGTGATGAAGGCAGTGGGAATTGTGGAGGTCTTTAGAACTGGAAACATATATGTCCAGTTAGATTGCAGAGCTGCTCTGGAGTCACGCTGCTGTGGACCTTTTCTTTCCCCCTTTCTATGGGAGTGTCTATTGTAATATTTTCAACTTGGGTCGCCTCAAAGTCATCTGCACATATTTTGAGGACAGTCAGAAGAAATCTTTACGCTTCTGCCTTGCTTTTTTTTCTTTCTTTTTTTTTTTTTTTGTATTCTGGGCAGAGGATTTTGGTTCTCTTTTTTGTTTTTGTGTGTGTGTTTTAGAGTTTTCATGGATACATTCTTAAGTTCAACAAATGTACACCACATGTACAGTAAAGATAAAAATGACCATATTACATTGGAGACCTACAATCTGCTCAAGGGTAATGAAAATTTCTTCCAAATTGGGGTGGCATGGAGCACCCTTATTTATCCCTCTCCTTTGCTTATAATTCCCTTTTACCCAGTCCTCCAACCTTATGTTTGGGTAGAGCCCTTTGTTTTTTTATTTGTTTATTTTGGCTGTGCCAGGTCTTTGTTGCTACAAGAGCTTTTCTCTAGTTATAGGGAGTGGGGGCTACTCTCTAGTTTCCGCATGCATGTTTCTCAGTGCCGTGGCTTCTCTTGTTCTGGAGCCTGGGTTCTAGGGCTCGTGGGCTCAGTGGTTATGGTTCCTGGATTCTAAAGTGCAGGCTCAATGGTTGTGGCCCACAGGCTTAGTTGCTGCACGGCATGTTGGATCTTCCTAGACCAGGGATGGAACCCATGTCTCCTGCATTGGCAGGCAGGTTCTTCACCATCAGGGAAGCCCTGCCTTGTTTTTTTTTTTTTTTTCCCCCTGAGTGCTTTTTACAAGTTCCCTTAAGAAATCAACTTCTAGGCTCTAAGGAATTCAAGCCACATGGAGAGACCACATGGGAACTGAAGTCTGAGTTATCCCAGCCTGAGCACAGATACGTATTGGTTAAGAAGCCTTCATATTGTCTCAGGCCCCATTCATTTGTGTCACCCGATTTGTAGTTCTTCCAGCTGAGGCTTTGGCATTATGGAGCAGAGGTAAGCCACTCTATCGTGCCCTGTCTGAATTTCTTGCAAGAATTCAGAAACTTAATAAAATGAGCTTTGTGTTAAACCACAAAGTTTGGAACTATTTGTAACAGATAGTAAAGCATTAGAAAGTTACAATTGATTAAAAAAATTTTTTTTCAACATTTTTACCATCCGTATTTGATATTATGCTCATTCAGTGGAGGATTATTCCAAGAGTGTCTTGAAACTAATAATTGACAAATGAAGCTAAAGTGCAACAGAAAATAACCACATGGGGTGTCAAGAAGGAAAAACTAGAATTGACAAAAATATAGTTGAACCACAGGAATATATAGATTAAGGATTTAGAGGAGTAGTGCACACTGTCTTCAGATATGTGAAGGGCTGTCATGTGGAAGATGGATTAGACTTGTACTGTAGAACTCTAGAGAGCAGAACTAATACCTCACATTGGTAGGTACAGGGAAACAGATTTTACACTTATTGAGAGGAAGTAATTTTCAGTTATCAGAGCAGGATATTTGTGAACTGGTTCTGGAGGTAGTAAACTTCTGTAATCTTTGAGGCAAGCCTGGACAGATCAGTGATGGTGAATTTCTAGAGAAAATTATTGCTTTGTGGATAACATTAAAGTAGTCATTCTATTTCCAACAATAATGTTGTATAAAAGTCTATGATATAGCCTATATTTTTATAGTAACCTATTTCAAAATTTAGGTTTTTGGGACAGAAGACAAAAGAAGCTTTCATACAGGATTTCTCTGATTTGCACTTTCAAGACCAACAAATAGTAATTATTCAGTACTCAATAACAAATTTAGAAAAAGAAATGTGTTGAATAGATTAGGGAAATATCTATTGTACCTATTCATAAAGGTGTAAGTGACCCTAACACACACAGAAGTCGCTCAGTCGTGTCCGACTCTTTGCGACCCCATGGATTGTAGCCCACCATGCTCCTGGGTCCATGGGATTTTCCAGGCATGCATACTAGAGTGGGTTGCCGTTTCCTTCTCCAAGTGACCCTAAGGTCAGTGTTATTTTACTTTATATATAAATCCATATTATAGTGCAGGAGACCTGGGTTGGGAAGATCCACTGGAGAAGGGAGTGGCTACCCACTCCAGTATTCTGGCTTGGAAAATTCCATGGACTATTCCATGGGGTCACAAAGAGTCACACGACTGAGCAACTTTCACTTTCACTTTCCATTTTACAAATATAGTCATATAAGCATTCTCTTGTATGTATTGTCTCATTCTTCCAAAGATTTGATGGAGCCTCCATGAATATATACAACACAGTGAAACAAGAAGGTAAAAGTAGAATCTGAGTGATTTAGATGAAAAATGGATAAGAAATACAAGAAAGTTAATAATAACATCTTATTTTTTTTTTTTTTACTAATTAAAAGTAAATAGAAATGTAGGGTAATAGTGATCAAAAGAAAATTTACATCATAATTATTATCACTTTATTATCTATATTATTATTATCTTTGAAGTGGCTGTCCATTGATCATTTATTCTTATATCATAATTCTAAGCATGTATTATACATTATCTCATTGAATCTTCAATCAATTTTATGAAAAAGGAAACTGAGATCTAGAGAAAAGTATACCATTCTTCAGAGAAGGCAATGGCACCCCACTCCAGTACTCTTGCCTGGAAAATCCCATGGATAGAGGAGCCTGGTAGGCTGAAGTCTATGGGGTCGCTAAGAGTTGGATATGACTGAGCGACTTCACTTTCACTTTTCACTTGCATGCATTGGAGAAGGAAATGGCAACCCACTCCAGTGTTCTTGCCTGGAGAATCCCAGGGATGGGGGAGCCTGGTGGGCTGCCGTCTATGGGGTCACACAGAGTCGGACACGACTGAAGCGACTTAGCATACCATTCTTAGGGCTACCCAGTTTCAATGAATTAATTGGGAATTGAAATCAGATCTTTTATAATAACTGAGGTCAGTTTATAAGGTTATACAGTCTGTTGTTATAGCTGAGATCTGTACTCTTTACGGTTGAGATTTTTGGTATGAAAAGGAAATGGATGCTATATCTATTATAAGGCTTCCAAAGACCTTCCCTACTTTAGTTCACGTTTTCTGAAATTCCAAGGTTAGATAGTTTAGTTCTTGATTCAACATAGAACATGAATATTCTTTGTGTGTCTGCAAGTAACATTGAGAGGGATGAGCTAATACATATAGACTTAACAATTTAAACAACAGCCAAAAGGTGATTACTGAGGAGTTGTCAAAAGAAGTCATGAAATTCGAGAAGAAAGCAAGGCTGCCTAGGACAGATATCACCTATTTAATATTACGTCCTACATAAAAGACACACAGTTCACCTTTCAAGGAGGTGAGGAATACAGGATTGTTCACTTTCATTTGGAAAACATTCATCTTTGGGGCTAACAAATTGGCAAAAATGTTATCTACACAGTAAGTAGGTAAATTTGTGTCTTTATGAAAGGTGGATATTATTGGAAAAAAGAAGAGACAAACATAGCTGATATTGAGATAAATATTTTTAACTTGTAGAAAAAGTCAAGGTAAATAGAACTTTTCTAAATTTAAGGTGGGAATTGATCAAGTCTTCTTTATAGTATTTCAGGGAAAGCATGTGCAGACATTTAAACAAGAGGTAAGAACGTCAGATGGGGATGCTGGAGCTAGAGAAAGAAATAAATCATTTGTAATATTTTGCTTTTGCTTTAGAGTTTTATAAACTATTTTATATTGTTCACAGCAAAATTCTTTTACCTGGAAAGAAATGAGAGTAAATCATATGCTTTTGTTAGTTTGGAATGACACTACTGAAACCAGAAATTTTGTATGAGGATTGCTAACAGTTTATATAAGGGTGAGGATTCATGAGGTTCAAGCTATTAGATTGAGTCCGAAATGATACATGGAAGGAAGGTCTTTATGTGATTTGCCTAATACACGGAGTTCAAATTCAACTGCATTTGATGTTCAAATACTGTAACTTAAATGATACTTTGGATATTTTTCATAGTCTAGGCAAATAATCCCCTGCATTACAAATTCATTATGAAATCCATAATAGTTTAAAATTTGAAGAACTAAATGTTCTAAATGTCTCTACCTAATAAAGGAACTAAGATTCAAAAGCATTTATTCAGATATATTTATACTTGTTTCTCTTGTCAGCCCCCTCATTTTTTTTCTTTACTGCATCTTTTATAGAACTGGTCTATATCTACTTTTATAGGTATAATTTTTAGGAGGTCACAACTTAATATTTACTCTGGTACCTCCACCAGTAAGAATAACTCAGATTTACTTAAATTACTACCAGGCACTGATATCTGCTCTTCATTCCTCATAAACAGTTCTGTAAGTATTTGCTATTGACCTATACCATACTGGAGATGAGAAAATTAAATGAAATTATAAATAATAAAAATGTTAGCAATTAAATTGGCTTTGGAAAGATTGTTTCTGTTAAATGAATTGACAGGCCTAAATTGCCAGATTCAGCTACACTTTTCTCAATATAGAAAAATGCAAAGCTACACATAATGAGACCCTTAATTTTTAAGTATTGAGAGAGTATTTTGAGATTGATCATCTATTTCTTAGATGGAAAATAGTTTGTAATTATGATTTTTAGAGAATTACGTACAGGCCCTGAGGTCTTTTATCAGCAGATGATTATAAATATTATCATTAGTATTTAGAACATATCACATATATTTCACTAAATTATTGTCATCCTTTATTGTTCAGTCGCTAAGTCATATCTGACTCTTTGCAACCCCATAGACTGCAGCACGTCTGGCTTCCCTGTTCTTCACTATCTGCTGGAGTTTATTCAGACTCATGTCCATTAAGTTGGCGATGCCATCCAACCATCTCATGGATTAACTGGTTTGATCTCCTTGGAGTCCAAGGAACTCTTATGAATCTTCTTCAGCACCACAATTTGAAAGCCTTAATTTTCGGCACTCAGCCTTCTTTATGGTCCGACTCTAACATCTGTATATGACTACTGGAAAAACAATAGCTTTGACTAGGTGGACCTTTGTCAGCAAAGTGATGTCTCTGCTTTTTAATATGCTGTCTAAGTTTGTCATAGCTCTTTTTCCAAGGAACAAGTGTCTTTTAATTTCATGGCTGCAGTCACCATCTACTGTGATTTTGGAGCCCAAGAAAATAAAATCTGTCACTATTTCTACTTTTTCTTCATCTGTTTACCATGAAGTGATGGAATTGGATGCCATGATCTTAGTTTTTTTAATGCTGATTTTCAAACCAGCATTTTCATTCTCCTCTTTCACCCTCATCATGATGCTGTTTAGTTCCTCTTCACTTTCTGCTATTACAGTGGTATCATATGGTGGTATCATTTCATATCTGAGGTTAATGATACTTCTCCTGGCAATCTTGATTCCAACTTGTATTTCATTCAGCCTAGCATTTCACCTGATGTGCTCTGCAAATAAGCAGGGTGACAATATACAGCCTTGACATACTCTTTCCCCAATTTTGAACCAGTCCATTGTTCTACCCTCAGTTCTGTTTCTTCTTGACCTGAATGCAGGTTTTTCAGGAGGTAAGTGAGGTGGTCTGGTGTTCCCATCTCTTTAAGAATTTTCCACAAGTGTTTGTAATCCACACAGTCAAATTTCCAAGCTTGTTGTGATCCACATAGCCAATGGCTTTGGCGTAGTCAGTGAAGCAAAAGTAGATTTTTTTTTTTTAACTCTCTTGCTTTTTCTATGATCCAGTGGATGTTGGCAACTTGACCTCTGATTCCTCAGTCTTTCCTAAATCTAGCTTGTACAACTGGTTGAGCATAACCTTGCTAGCATGTAAAATGAGTGCATTGGCAACCTTAAATCTTCACAAAAACTTTTGACTAAAGAACATGTAAGTAAATGAAAAGGAAAAATATACCATTAGTATATCCATCATTCAGTGGATAAGCTAAAAATAATCCTTGGGAATCCTAGGTATAATTTAGTGTAACCATTCATTTACCACAACAGTAACTACTAAGACTTTATCCAAGTTTATCAATGGGTGTTAAGTGTACTCCCTATTAGGTCTTCCCAAATTTCTAGAGATCTCACAGTTGAGTGTAGAATATTTTAAGTACTTGATAGACCATTTTCCCTTCTTGTCCCAGTCTCAGAATCCATTTATCTTCATTGAAGGTTTACTGTAGATGATAGAAACAGTTAATATTTATTGTTAATAATGGATCTGGTAAAATACAAAATATTTTATTTGTAATTACTATTTAATCTTCACAAAAGTCAGAAAATACTACAAAAGCAGCATTATAATGCCATCTTTGCTTTGTAGAAGTTATATAATTTGCCAGTAGCCAGTGAAAGGAGACAGTGCTTTCTTTGATTCTATGGCCCACGCAGCTTCCTGGTCGTGGTGTTATAACAATTGTTTAGCTTTTTGATTTCCATTTAGTCCCCTTGAGAATAAATTTCTCCCATGTTAGTAATGATTCCTGTGGCCTCTCCTTGCCTCAGTTTTGCAATAGCACTGTCTAGTGTATCCATGCCTGTGAAAGTCTTGAAGCATTTCGCTTACTAAGCAAAAAAATGAATTAACCACACTCCAAAAATCTTAGAACCAAGGGCAATGGCACCCAACTCCAGTACTCTTGCCTGGAAAATCCCATGGACGGAGGAGCCTGGTAGGCTGCAGTCCATGGGGTCGCTAAGAGTCGGACACGACTGAGCACTTCACTTTCACTTTTCACTTTCATGCATTGGAGAAGGAAATGGCAACCCACTCCAGTGTTCTTGCCTGGAGAATCCCAGGGACGGGGGAGCCTGGTGGGCTGCCGTCTATGGGGTCGCACAGAGTTGGACACGACTGAAGCGACTTAGCAGCAGCAGCAGCAGCAGCAGAGTGCTCAGATAATATGCAACATAGCATTAAGCCTGGGACCATGTGTTTTATTTCCATAAATGATGATTCAAAATCTGCAAGCTGTGTATTTAGACAAAAATAACGTTTTCCAAACTGACAGCAGCTGTAATGGAAATAATAATAAATGCACCATTTCCGAATGTGTTGGCACTGTACCAGTGGAAGATAGGGTGGAATAAAACTGTTTCTTGTCACATCTTCTATGAATAAAATATCAAAACTTCAAAACAGTCTTCTTCTTCTGTATTTTGTAAATGTGGCAAAAATGTATCTTTTTTCAGAAGTAGAAAAATGTGAAAGGAAAACCTTTTTGAAAAGGGATTATATTTCTTGTTTAGATTGTGATGGAGAAATAGATACTAGTAAATATACACCTAGTAATTATTTTTCATATGTTAAATGCAGTTTTGAAATAAAAATTGTTTGTAGAGCAAGTAGACCATGGGTGTTTAGGTCCATTGTCTTTTCTAGGACTTTCCTGGGGTCTAGTGTCTTGCCCTTGAATGTAGGGAGTTCAGGTTCGATCTCTGTTTGGGGAGCTAAGATCTCACATGCCTCATGGCCAAAAAAAAAACAGAAACAAAAACGTGAAACAGAAGCAGAATTGTAACCAATTCAATACAATTTTAATAAATGGTCCACATCAAAAAGTTTAAAAAAACAAACCACAGAAAATCTACATATCTTACCTAGCTTTCAATAGGCTTCAAAAATTAACTATTGCAATTTACCTTCTATATTTTCATTTTTCACCTCCTTCAAGCAAATAAATGTAATATATAAAAACAATTTTATAAAAAGCTACAGTATACAAAACCCTAACATTGCACTAGTGCATGTACAACCTACCTGTAAATGTTTGTTCCCTTAAGCTTTTTTGTTTGTTTTTTAAACCTATTCTGATTAGTATTGCTTTGGTTTTTACCTGGATATGAGGTAATTACATTTACCTAATATTAATTTTGTATACATATGTTATACAAGGTAATGGTCTATATTACTTGAGAGAGAATGTGTGTGTGTAGAATATTTAAATCTAGGATTACATTTTGGAAGTCATCCTAGTGCTATTCAGTTCAGTCGTTCAGTCATGTCCGACTCTTTGTGACCCAATGAATTGCAGCACACCAGGCCTCCCTGTCCATCACCAACTCCTGGAGTTCACTCAAACTCATGTCCATCAAGTCGGTGATGCCATCCAGCCATCTCATCCTCTGTTGTCACCTTCTCCTCCTGCCCCCAATCCCTCCCAGCATCAGAGTCTCTTCCAATGTGTCAACTCTTCACATGAGGTGGCCAAAGTACTGGAGTTTCAGCCTCAGCATCAGTCCTTCCAATGAACATCCAGAACTGATCTCCTTTAGGATGGACTGGTTCAATCTGCTTGCAATCCAAGGGACTCTCAAGAGTCTTCTCCAACACCACCTTTCAAAAACATCAATTCTTCAGCGCTCAGCTTTCTTCATAGTCCAACTCTCACATCCATACATGACTACCGGAAAAACCATAGACTTGAATAGATAGAACTTTGTGGGCAAAGTAATGTCTCTGCTTTTGAATATGCTATCTACATTGGTCATAACTTTCCTTCCAAGGAGTAAGCATCTTTTAATTTCATGGCTGCAATCACCATCTGCAGTGATTTTGGAGCCCCCCAAAATAAAGTCTGACACTGTTTCCACTGTTTCCCCATCTATTTCCCATGAAGTGATGGGACCAGATGCCATGATCTTAGTTTTCTGAATGTTGAGCTTTAAGCCAACTTTTTCACTCTCCTCTTTCAATTTCATCAAGAGGCTCTTTGGTTTCTCTTCATTTTCTGCCACAAGGGTGGTGTCATCTGCATATCTGAGGTTATTGATATTTCTCCCGGCAATCTTGATTTCAGCTTGTGCTTCTTCCAGCCCAGCGTTTCTCATGATGTACTCTGCATATAAGTTAGATAAGCAGAGTGACAATTTACAGCCTTGACGTACTCCTTTTCCAATTTGGAAACAGTCTCTTGTTCCATGTCCCGTTCTAACTGTTGTTTCCTGACCTGCATATAGGTTTCTCAAGAGGCCAGTCAGGTGGTCTGGTATTCTCATCTCCTGAAGAATTTTCCAGTTTATTGTGATCCACACAGTCAAAGGCTTTGGCATAGTCAATAAAGAAGAAATAGATGTTTTTCTGGAACTCTCTTGCTTTTTTGATGATCCAGCGAATGTTGGCAATTTGATCTCTGGTTCCTCTGCCTTTTCTAAAACCAGCTTGAACATCAGGAAGTTCACAGTTCACATATTGCTGAAGCCTGGCTTGGAGAATTTTGAGCATTACTTTACTAGTGTGTGAGATGAGTGCAATTGTGTGGTAGTTTGAGCATTCTTTGGCATTGCCTTTCTTTGGGATTGGAATGAAAACTGACCTTTTCCAGTCCTGTGGCCACTGCTAAGTTTACCAAATTTGCTGGCATATTGAGTGCAGCACTTTCACAGCATCATCTTTCAGGATTTGGAATAGCTCAACTGGAATTCCATCACCTCCACTAGCTTTGTTCTAGTGATGCTTTCTAAGGCCCACTTGACTTCACATTCCAGGATGTCTGGCTCTAGGTGAGTGGTCATACCACCATGGTTATCTGGGCCATGAAGATCTTTTTTTACAGTTCTTCTGTATATTCTTGCCACCTCTTCTTAATATCTTCTGCTTCTGTTAGGTCCATACCATTTCTGTCCTTTATTGAGCCCGTCTTTGCATGAAATATTCCTTTGGTATCTCTTATTTTCTTGAAGAGATCTCTAGTCTTTCCCATTCTGTTGTTTTCCTCTATTTCTTGCATTGATCGCTGAGGAAGGCTTTCTTATCTCTTCTTTGTATTCTTTGGAACTCTGCATTCAGAAGCTTGTATCTTTCCCTTTCTCCTTTGCTTTTAGCTTCTCTTCTTTTCACAGCTATTTGTAAGGCCTCCCCAGACAGCCATTTTGTTTTTTTGCATTTCTTTTCCATGTGCTATTACATATCTGCATTTCAATAAAGTATTTATAAAGTTGCCCAGTTTTCTTGTTACAGCTCTTACTGTAACTTCCTTGTCTTATTGTCACTTGATTTCTTCTTGAACTCTGTTGAAATAATTATTTTTAATTAATTTCTTATTGGTCAGATCTAATTGCCTCTCATTTTTTGTTTTTTATTTTGAGATCATTCTATCAAGTCTCCACTTGAAACTGACCTCCAGTAACCTCCACACCACTGCCAATTTCTATTTTATTTCCCCTGAGTACCTGCTCCATACTTCTTCAATGATGCTATTTCCAATTTTAATTTTAGGCACTTTCTTTTAATTTGCAAATATTTGGGGAGTTGTCAGGCTCTTTCTTGAATTCAAGAAACATTTATGTGCTACTGATTCTTCCATAGCCACACCAACCACCCTCCTAAATCCTTACATAATGTTTCTTACCCTCAGTCTACCTGGATATTAGCTGTACCGCAAAACAGTTGTGGCCTTTCCATGCATCCTCCATTATAGAAAGTATAGGAAAATTGAGGTTGCACAAGATAGTGTTCTTAAATGACCGTGACTAAATATTTTAGCATTGTTAATTTTATAGAAGCATATGATCCTCTACATACATGTATGATACACCTGGTATAGGAAAAGATCTGTGGAAATAAAAATCCGGAAACTTAATTTGCTTTATCTTATGCCTCTGCCTCTCCTTTTCTTTTTTTAAAGTTTATTTCATTCCAGTATAGTTGATTTAATAAATTGTATTAATTTATGTTGTATAGCAAAGTGATTCAGTTACATATATATATATATATTTTTTAATATGTGTACTTTCTTTATATTCTTTTCCACTTTATACTGTAGGATGCTGAATATAGTTCCCTGTGCTATACAATAGGACCTTATTGTTTGTCCATTCTACATATAATATTTTATATCTGCCAATCCCAAATTCCCAATTCATCCCTCCCCCATGCCCTTTCCCCTTAGCAACCACAAGTCCTCTATATCTTTGAGTCTGTTTCTGTTTTGTTAATAAGTTCATTTGTATCGTATAATAGATTTCACATATCAGCGACATCATACAATATTTGTTTCTTTATACTTCACATAGCACGATATAATATCTGTATTCACCCAAAACACTGCAAATGGCATTATTTCATTTTTTATGGCTGGGTAATATTCCATTGTGTTATTAGTAATTTTCAATGTATTATAAATTCATACTGTATCTTCTTTATCCATTCATCTGTCAATGCATATTTAAGTTATTTCCATGTGCTGACTGTTTAAAATAGTGCTGCTATGAATGTTGGAGAGCATATATCTTTTTGAATTATGATTTACTCGAGTTACATGCCCAGGAGCGGATTGAAGGATCATATTGTAGCTCTATTTTTAGATTTTAAAGGAACCTCCATATTGTTTTCCACAGAGGCTGTAACTGATTTACATTCCACCAGTAGTGTAGGAGAGTTCTTTTTTCTCTATACCCTCTCCAGCATTTACTTGCAGACTTTTTAATGATGGCCATTCTGACTGGTGTAAGGGGGTACCTCACCATAGTTTTGATGTTCATTTCTCAATAATTAGCAATTATGCCCTTTTCATGTGCCTATTGGCCATATGTATGTCTTCTTTACAGAAATATTTATATAGGTCTTGTATTCGTATTTTGATTGGGTAATTTAGGGGTTTTTATTTTGTTTGTTATTAAACTGTATGTTTGTATATTTTGGAAATTTACCTCTCCTTTTCTAGTCCATGTTCTACATTTCAGCCATATTATACTGCACATATATTATTAATAATAATTTGCTCTTTACTCCCACAATTCAAATAATAACATGCAAACAGTGAAGCACTGG
>NW_011494695.1:3186405-3192323 GCF_000754665.1 Bison bison bison
GAAGCACTGGAGGCAAGGCCCTTAAACTTATATTTTAATTACTTTCTCAAATTTTCTCATAATCCAGACAAAAATTCCCTACTCAGTTTTTAAAATTAAGGAGATTGTCCATGACACAGCTACAACTTAGCTTCATTGTTGGACTAAAGTGATTCACACTGCTTTTTTATTTACAGGTAAATAAAAAAGTGGCAGTCTTTCTAATGCCATGTTCAATGATGCTGCACTTTATACTATTTGTATATAGTTAGGAATATAAATCAAAACATTATTTTGTATATCTGACTATTACATATATATCAGCATACCATATATACTCTCATTTGGGAAAATTCATATTAAATTACTAGTGTGTGAAGGGCAATTCAAGCCACATATTGCTTAGACAAAATGCAGTTTTCCTGCAGCATGTTAAAATTCATTTTTAGAGCCCATTGTCAGATACAGCTTAATGAAACATTCATTTTATATGACCAGGGTGTTCATTTCCCTTTTTGGTTTTTTAGATATTGCCTCTTTTATCAGTAGACTGTCTCCTTTTCATCTGAAGGTGATTATCAACAGTTTATGTTAATTTATTTCAAGAGGAAAGGGAGAATGTCTATGGGAATTATTTCTTGAGCTTCACTCAAATTTGAATATATTTAATTCAAGTATGTATTATTGAATTAATTGCTCTGGCCAGGAGGTTAAGATTTCACTGATTAGATTATGGCTGAGTCCTCTCACCTACCTCCTGGTATAGTCGAGCTGCTGCTGCTGCTAAGTCGCTTCAGTTGTGTCCGACTCTGTGAGACCCCATAGATGGCAGCCCACCAGGCTCCCCCATCCCTGGGATGAGCTTCCAACAAAAGGTAGACTTTCTAATAGGAAGGGAGTTTGGGGGAGAGTAGATATATATATATATGGCTGAGTTGCTCTATGTACACCTGAAACTATCATGACATTATTAATCATCTATACTACAATATAAAATAGTTTTTTAAAAAAGACCTTTTAGAAAGAGGTGGTTTTCAAATGAATAAATTTGGCTATATCAAATATAATTACATTCATGTGATTCCTACTTTATGACACATACATATAAAAATGTAGTGAGAGTTTAGATATAAGTATGTATTCAATGATTCTATTGTTATCTGTGTTTCAATTCTGAAATATTATTAAGACTTTATTGGGTGTAGCTTAAAGATCTTCCTCATATATAGTGTGGAAGAATTTTACTTACCAATATTAGAAGTCATGTAGACACTGTTACTCAAAAGGAAAAATCAATAAAAGAACATAATGTCATTTCCCTTATCTCAAATAGCATAGTACTCTACCTGGATTTGGAGAAGGCAATGGCACCCCACTCCAATACTCTTGCCTGTAGAATCTCATGGACAGGGGAGCCTGGTAGGCTGCAGTCCATGGGGTCGCTAAGAGTCAGACATCACTGAGTGGCTTCACTTTCACTTTTCACTTTCATGCATTGGAGGAGGAAATGGCAACCCATTCCAATGTTCTTGCCTGGAGAATCCCAGGGATGGTGGAGCCTGGTGGGCTGCTGTCTATGGGGTCGCACAGAGTCGGACACGACTGAAGCGACTTAGCAGCAGCAGCTACCTGGATTTGGGGTTAGAGAAATGGCTGAGACACTCAGTTTCATAAATCTGCTTTAGAATGAGGTGAAGAATGGAGGAAAAAGTCAGATTCACACAGTGAGAAATCATTCCAAATTGTAATTTCATCATGAGTTACAGATGTGATAAAATTCATTGTGCAATTTTTAATATGTCAAAGAGAGCTTTAAAGTATTTTGGACTATAGGGTCAGTAAAAATGTCTTCTACAAAGTGGCCTCACACTCCCACATTTGTATGTATGTTGCATAGTATTTGAAGATGAATCTATTTAAATGCAAATATACAATCACAAAGCAGTGAAACCAAATTATATGCAAACAAAGCTACTTGAAGAAATTGAGTAGTTAAGCATTTTCAATCAAATTTAAAGGCAGATTTGTTTCCTTTCAAAAACACTACTTAGCAACGTTTAAACATGCCTTTTCCAGATTTGTTATTGCCTTACACCATCTAATATGCCTATAACATTATAGCCATATTTTGAAGAAGTCCCCATACATTTGTCAAGTTTGTATTCCAGACTCATTCTCTAGCAGTCGAAAGAATTTATTCACATAATTTTCAACGATGCTAAATAGTGAAATGGAAATAATTCTGGGAACTAAAAGATATACCAATTGGCATGTGTAGATATATCAATTTATGTAGAAGGTGCATTGTTTTGCCCAATGGTATAGTATGTTAAATGAGATAAAAATCATGTCAGTGAAAAAATAATAAAAGTAAGATCAGTATTTAGAGTTATGAGGTGATAAAAATATGTAAAAAACAGATTTCTAATATCACCAGTGATGGAAATAAAGAGTATCAAAAGTATATTAAATGAATAAGAATACAAAGATTACCCCTGAGCCAACAAATTAGAGAAGATATTTGATCAAGTCATGATGGCCTTAAAAAGATATTGACAGTTAGCTAGAGTCAAGCTGTCCCTGAATTGAAGTATGCTACGTAAATATTTATAGAATAATTCAGTGGAAAGTTAGTAATAATAGTGATGGCGATGAACATTTATTTTGAAATACATGCAATTGGGAGCTTTGTAGGAAATTTTTAACTGAATTTCTTGGATGTGGGGTTATTCAGGCTATTTATTTCTCCTTGAATGAGTTTTGCAATTGCTGTCTTTCAAAGAAGCTGTCCGTTTCATCTACGTTTTAGAACATACAGGCAGAATACATTCTAATAATACCTTAGTATGCTTTTAATATTTATGAAAACTGTTGCAATCTCCCTTCATTTATTCTGGATGCTAGTAATTTGTGTCTTCTCTATCTATATTTTTAAATACTATTTTCTTGATCTTTTTCAAAATACTACTTGTTGATTTCCTTTATTTTCCTTACTGTGATTCTGTTTTCAGTTTATTTCTTATCTTGCCTTTATTTCTTCTCTTTCTACCAGTGGTGAGTTTAATTTAATTTTTGTTTGTTTTTGATCGTTTTAGTTTCTTCAAGCAGAAGCCTATATTATTGATTTGAGACTTACTGCCTAATAGAAGTATTTAACAAGATAAATTTCCTTTGGATCACTGTTAAAGCCCCATTCCATAAATATGGATATGTTGTATTTTCATTCTATTAAGTTAAATATAATTTCTCATATATTTAACTTGGAATTCTTTGAATGATTTTTTCTTTGATCATTATTTAATAAAAATTTTGTTGTTCAATTGCCAAATATTCAGGAATTTTCAGATATCTTTGTTATTAATAGTGCCAATTTAATTTCACATAGTCAAATGACATGTATAGTTTCAATCTTTTAAGTGTATTGAAATTGATCTTTCTGGAGTTCCATGAGCATTTGAAAGTAATGTATATTCTGTTTTTTCTTGGTAGAGTGTTTTAAAATATCAGACCAAGATTGTTAATAAGGTAGTTCAAGTCTCCTGTACTATATATTTCTACTTGTTCTCTCTTTTACTGGTAGAGTCTTATTAAAATATAACTCTATAATTACTGATTTCCCATTTCTTCCTTAGATTTTCAGTTTTTGCATCCTTTCTTTTGAAGCTCACTTGTTAGCTTCACACTCACATGGAATTTTTAACAAAAATATTGGGGAAAACTGAAGAAATCATTCAGGTCAATATCCCATATGTACTCAGGCAAAATACCCCTAATAAAATTTTAGCAAATTAAATCTAACAATATATAAAAAGCCAAAAACTTTGTGACCAAGTTGGATTCATCCCAAAGATACAAGGTTAACCTATAAAAATTAATTTTGTTAACTATAGTCTTCATTCTACAAAAATAAAATAGCTATAATATTATCTCAACATACAAAGAAAAAGATTATTGACAAAATTCAGTCTCCTTACATCATTGAGAAGATTCCCATGTGGCTCAGTGCTGAAGAATCCACCTGCCCATACAGAAGATGCCAGAGACACAGATTTGATCCCTGGGTCATGAAGATCCTCTGGAGAAGGAAATGACAACGCAATCCAGTACACTTGCCTGGAAAATCCCATGGAGAGCCTGGTGGCTAGTGTCCATGAGGCAACAAAAGAGTCAGACATGACTGGGCATACAGGTGGTTTTGGTTACATCATTGAACGCTTTCAGCATACTGGGAATAAGAAAGATGGTGTAAGCAGATAAGAGATAGTTACAAAGTACCTACCACGAATATTATACTTAATGGTGGGATACTGAAAATTTTAATATAGTCTTATAAAAGTCAGGATTTCCACTTTCACTATTTTGCTCAACATTGTACCAGATGTTCTATGCTTCCGTGAGGCAGGCAAATAATTTGAAAGGCCTAGAGATTGGAAATAAAGAAGTCATTTTTGGTAGATGGTGTTTTTGTCTATAAAGACAACCCTGAGGACTTTGAAAAAGCTACTCAAAGTAATAAGGTTTCAGGACATAGACAAATTGAAAAAAAAAAAGTCCTTTTGTTTTAAGTAATGATGAAAAAGTGGGAATTTATAATAGCATCAAATACATGAAATATTTAGGAAAATATTTAACAGCATATGTGCAAGATTTGTACATTGAATTTCAGTACATTGTACTGAAAATTATACAATGCTGAGAGACATTTAGAAAGACTTAAATAAGGACATGTTCATGAATCAGAAGATTTAACGTTGTTCAGATGTCAGTTCCATAAGTTAATCTGTTGACTCAGTTTCTATCCTCACCAAATCTTAGCTGGCATCTTTGTTAAAATTGACAAGATAATTCTAAAATTTTTATAGAAATGCAAAAGGCCTAGACAGATTAAAAAAAAAAAAGACAAACTGGAAGATATGCTCTTCAACACCAAGATTTACAATAGATCTATGTTCGTAAAGACTGTGCTATGTGTAAAAGGATAGAAAAGGATAGGAAAGAATAGGATCCAGAAATAGCCCCCCACAGTTGATTTTGAGCAAAAATATGAAGAGATTTCAATAGAAAAAAGGATACTATTTTTAATATGTGATGCTGAAAAAATTGGACACGTGTATATGTGCTAACTTGCTTCAGTCGTGTCCCACTCTTTGCAACCCTAAGGACTATAGCCCTCCAGGCTCCTCTGTTCGTGGGATTCTCCAGGCAAGGATACTGGAGTGGCTTGCCATTTCCTCCTCCAGGGGATCTTCTCAACCCAGAGATTGAACCCACATCTCTTACATCTCCTGCATTGGCAGGTCGGTTCTTTATCACTAGCACCACTTGGGAAGACCTGAAAAAATTGGACATGCATACCTAAAAATTACATTTTTACTGTTACAACCAGTGTTAATTTGAAATCTATCATAGTCCTAAATATGAGCTGAAACTGTACAACTCCTAGTATATATCATAAGAGAAAATATTTCTTTTTTTCTTTTTTTTATTATTTTTAATTAATTTTATTTTATTTTTAAACCTTACATAATTGTATTAGTTTTGCCAAATATCAAAATGAATCCACCACAGGTATACATGTGTTCCCCATCCTGAACCCTCCTCCCTCCTCCCTCCCCATACCATCCCTCTGGGTCGTCCCAGTGCACCAGCCCCAAGCATCCAGCATCGTGCATTGAACCTGGACTGGCATCTCGTTTCATACATGACATTTCACATGTTTCAATGCCATTCTCCCAAATCTTCCCACCCTCTCCCTCTCCCACAGAGTCCATAAGACTGTTCTATACATCAGTGTCTCTTTTGCTGTCTCGTATACAGGGTTATCGTTACCATCTTTCTAAATTCCATATATATGCGTTAGTATACTGTATTGGTGTTTTTCCTTCTGGCTTACTTCACTCTGTATAATAGGCTCCAGTTTCATCCACCTCATTAGAACT
>NW_011494695.1:3192423-3219032 GCF_000754665.1 Bison bison bison
TCCCTCGAACCCCTCCCTCCCCTCCCTCCCCTCCCCACTACCCATCCCTCTCGGGTCGTCCCCAGTGCACCAGCCCCAAGCATCCAGCATCGTGCATTGAACCTGGACTGGCATCTCGTTCATACATGACATTTCACATGTTTCAATGCCATTCTCCCCAAATCTTCCCACCCTCTCCCCTCTCCCACAGAGTCCATAAGACTGTTCTATACATCAGTGTCTCTTTTGCTGTCTCGTATACAGGGTTATCGTTACCATCTTTCTAAATTCCATATATATGCGTTAGTATACTGTATTGGTGTTTTTCCTTCTGGCTTACTTCACTCTGTATAATAGGCTCCAGTTTCATCCACCTCATTAGAACTCCAAAAGTCTACAAATAATAAATGCTGGAGAGGGTGTGGAGAAAAGGGAACCCTCTTACACTGTTGGTGGGAATGCAAACTAGTACAGCCACTATGGAGAACAGTGTGGAGATTCCTTAAAAAACTGGAAATAGAACTGCCTTATGATCCAGCAATCCCACTGCTGGGCATACACACTGAGGAAACCAGAAGGGAAAGAGACACGTGTACCCCAATGTTCATTGCAGCACTGTTTATAATAGCCAGGACATGGAAGCAACCTAGATGCCCATCAGCAGATGAATGGATAAGAAAGCAGTGGTACATATACACAATGGAGTATTACTCAGCCATTAAAAACAATACATTTGAATCAGTTCTAATGAGGTGGATGAAACTGGAGAAAATATTTCTTGACAGTTGATAGGTAGTTATTTTTTTTCAGATGGTGAAAACCATGAATCATAAAAGAAAAAAAAAAAAGACAACTTTTATACTCTGTAGACCATTAATTTACAAAACACAAAGGCACATGCAGTCTATGAGAAAATGTTCAAAATACATTCATCTAATGAAAGACTTGTTTCCTTTAAATTTAAAAAACAGTTACAACTCAATAATGAGAAAACAGCCTTATAAAATAGACAGATGTTTTAATATTGAATCACATAAATATTGTGGAAAATGAAAGAAGTTGGATATAAAAGAGATCTGTGTAATTTTAAAGAAGATATCACTATAACAGCAGAGTTCACCAGTGGTTGTCAAAGATTTGAAGAGGAAGAGGGGACTGAATAAAAGGGAACATGAAGGAACATTTTAGAGAAATGAAAATGTTTCATATCATGATTACATGATAGTGATTGTTTGGTAGTTACTGAATTTATATTTGTTAAAATGTAATATATTTTGCACTTAACAGTTATTCTAAGAATTTATGAGAAAGAGTTCAGATCGGCTTGGTCAACCAGATACTGATAGTAGACTGGGCCTATATAAAACATATGCAAGTCTAACGGCAGCTCTTTGGTTGTTATTGGGGTAGGAAAAAAAGGGACCTTTGTGTCTGCAAAGATGTAGGAATATTTTTACAAGTAATAGATATGAACTTTATACTATTACATAATTATTGGGTCGCTAATGCTCAGGGTGGGAGAAGGCAATGGCAACCCACTCCAGTACTCTCGCCTGGAAAATCCCATGGACGGAGGAGCCTGGTAGGCTGCAGTCCATGGGGTCACGAAGAGTTGGACACGACTGAGCGACCTCACTTTCACTTTTCACTTTCATGCATTGGAGAAGGAAATGGCAACCCACTCCAGTGTTCTTGCCTGGAGAATCCTAGGGACGGGGGAGCCTAGTGGGCTGCCGTCTATGGGGTCACACAGAGTCGGACATGACTGAAGCGACTTTGCAATGCTCAGGGTACTAAAGATAAATTAATGCCTTCCAGTAATAACTACCAAACCCCTGAACATTATTGTTTACCAACAGGCATTATTGATAACCTTTATGAAAATGCCAGAAGTTTGTTTAGATAATCCTCTCTCAGAGAAATTTGAGTTTCTCCCAGTTTTGAGAAAATCCTTAGTCTAAGGTCGAATGATGAACCTATTTCTTTCATCAGTTTCTATTTTGGTCTTGCCATGTAAGCCAGGGTATGTCTAGTAACTTGTGCTCTAAGGTAAATAAAAACACAGAGCTTTATACTTTAATAGGGGAAGAGTAATTTTTATCTCTCTGACCATTGTTATGTTTGGATGTCATGCTCGGGAATATTGTAGCCATCTGCAAAGCGTAGTTGGGCCCTCCAAAGAATGGCAAGGTGATTAAAATGAAAGGATGATGGATTTATGGTGACCTCATTGAGTCACTAATGTCATCATTCTTAGAGTTGAATAGTTGGATTTGATGTTATATGACATGAACATTTATTTACTGTTTAAGCTTCTTTGAAATGGATTACTATAATTGGTTGAATAAACCAATGCTACCTAATATAGAACCAAAAATAAAAATGAGAGGAAAACTACATACTAATTTTTGTATAGCATTTTTCATTTGAAAAAACAGTTTCCCATATACTATTTAACCTCAAAATAGGCCTCAAATTTAACCTCAAATATGTATCACTGTTATAAAAATTAAAGATATTAGTTAGAAGTAGTAAAAGTGATATCATCTTGCTTAAGGTTCTGAGCAAGAAAAAGAATCAGGGTTTGATTACCTAGTCTAGAGGATTTATTTTCCCTGTTCCTAATTTTGGTTTCTCAATCACGAATATTTTTTTATAGATAATCCTTCTGATTTGTTGCAGATGATTACGTGGATTTTACTATGTCTAATTTGCATTTGTTAACTTTGCTTTCTGTAGTACATAATATGACTTGTATAAAAGAAACCTTTGAAACATATGAAAATATAAACATACAAAAACTGAAAGAGAAATTCTTTTCTTTGAAAATATCTATTTCAAGAGGATTTTAGACACTGTTCAGTATTCTAACAGTGCTTAAGTTCTTTAGGTCTTATTCCTTTAGAAGTGCCATCAGTGATAGTTTATAAGTCACAGACACACAAATCACTTGTATTATCTTTTAGGCACACTTCAATTTGATCAAAATAGTATTTTCCTCCTGGAATCTTTTTACTTAATTTATCATGCTTGGTGTTAAACTGTGTCTTACTGTTTCCCCAAATGAAACCTATCCTCAAATGAGAAATTTTTTCTCTCAGTTATATTATTTTTAAAGAAATGTTCAATGGACTCTGTAGGAAATTTTCACAAAGGGGTTTAAAAGTTTTGGGTCAAATTCAATATTGTTTTGATATTTACTTACAAGTGAATGAACTGGACAGAATGAAGTGTCTTAATTCTTCACATGCTTAAGAAAAATTTGCATCATATGTCTTATGTTGTAAACAGCTTTTATTAATATACTCATATTAGTCATGTGAAAAATTTGTATGTATTCTGTGTAGCTGATTTTAACAGTTTATTTCTGCTATTTCCTAGCAATGGTTTATATGCTGTCCAATTTAATAAACAAAGAAATCAAAGACATTTTTCACCAGGAATCAGTAAATCTGAGGCCAAAGTGACAAGTCTAGAAATACTCTAAGAAACTATTTCATATTTCTTTGGTGGCTCCTGTTATGATTTGAGACCCAACTCAGTTTCTGCCAGTATCAGGATACTGTCTTAAATGGAAATTTGACAGTGTAGTCTGTCTTAATGAGACCAGAGAAGAAAAAAGTACATGAAGTCTTGAGATTTCTAGCCCAGAGCCTATCAATGGGAAGTAGTAGCAGCATATTCCAACCAGGAATGATTCTGAACTTCATATGGTGAAACTTGTATTCTCACTTATATTTGTCTTCCTTCTTTAGATTATTTATTTAATTTTTTTTTCATTTGCCTAAGTTTTGCTAACTAGTTTCTTCTCCTAGCAGTGAATATCTGTCCATTTGCATTCTTGATATATTCCTCACATAAAATTTGTGTGTTTTTTTTTTTTTTTCAGTAGTCACTAATCTAAGCTTCTTACTGTTTAAGTAATTCTATTTTCTCTTTGCAATCTGTGTACGACCTATGTTAAGATGTGCCTTAGAACAATTTCTTCAGTCATTCCAATCATGATTCCAATCATTGTCTGCATCATCCACCTAAAACACATTCAGAAACTTATGATAGTTGAGTTAACAGGAATTTGGGAAATGCACCTAGTTCAACTCTCTTAGTTGCATATGAGAAATATATCTGAATGGGCTTCCCAGGTGGCTCAGATGGTGTAGTGTCTGCCTGCAATGCAGGAGACCTGAGTTCAATCCCTGGGTCGGGAATATCCCCTGGAGAAGGAAATGGCAACCTGCTCTAATTCCACGGACGGAGGAGCCTGGGAGGCTGCAGTCCATAGGGTCGCAAAGAGTAGGACACGACTGAGAAACTTTACTTTCACTTTAATCAGGCCCACTCCCATATATAATATATCAGAAAGAGCAGAAATGACTGGCTTATAGACTCCTCAAGTGTAACTTGACATAGCTTCCTATATTAACGTAGTGGCATACACATGGATTTTGAAGTCAAGTGGAAATTAGATAAACTCTTATTTCTGTAAGACTCTTTCCTCACTAATGAAGTTGAAATAATAATGACAACCCTCACATACTGTCTCAGTATTAAATGAGCTATTACTTTGAAGATCTTAAAGTTCCTCGAAAACAATGGAGTAACAGGTACTCAATAAATGCCACATGACTTGTTTTTAAATTGGTGTGCGAGCATGCACACATGTGCACATGTATCTGTGTGTGTGAAAGAAAGAGACACAGACATAGATAGATATACCCATTTACAGAATTGTGTCTTATAGACATTACTAGTCAACTTTTACCATATATAACATTTAGTAAGCATGTTCTTCTTTTCATTACATATTTATTTGATGGACTATCTGAGATTCTGATATAATTGGTTTTTCAGCTCTAGTGATATACCTGTCAAGTAGTTAGGAAATCAGATACAGATAACTGTAAACTTTTCTGTATTTAAAAAATCTTTTTTAGTACACTTTGAGTCAAATAATTTTGCTGATCCTTTATAAGGTACATTCCATTTGAAAGTTGTTTGTCTCTCTTCCACATCATCTAGAAAAGCAAATAATATTTATTATTGGATCTAGCCAGATTATTACTTCATTGGTCCTAGAAAATTAAGAACTAATTTTAATAGTCTAAGTAATAATTATTGGTTTTGCTGATAGATGTTTGTAATAATTAAAGATTAAAAAATAATTCTGAGAATGTTGAACAGTGTTAGAGATACACTGTGCCATATAATAGATACATCTCTGTCATTTAAAGGCTTTCCAAGTGACTCAGTGGTAAAAAAAATAAAAATCTTCCTGCAATGCAGGAGCCGCCAAGAGACTCAAGTTCAATTCCTGGATAGGGAAGATCCCCTGGAGAACGACATGGCAACCCACTCCAGTACTCTTGCCTGGAGAATCCCATGGACCGAGGAGCCTGGTGGGCTAGAGTCCATAGGGTCGCAAAGAGTCCAACACGACTGAAGCAACTTAGCACACACGCACTCTCATTTAAGGATTCTGAGTACCAAAGAAACTATCCAAAGGGGCTCTTAAAGAGAAACAAATTTCAAACTCTTTCCATGGTTATATTTTCAGAAACATACTTTTCTCCAGCCATGCTATTATTTGTTGTGTGCTCCAAGATCAGATTTTCAATGCTTATATCACCCGGTCTTCATAATAAAGCCATCAACGTGCATTTCAATTAATGCCAACTGGGATGTGAACACCTATTCACTAGGAACTGGCCTGAAACCAACTAATTTCACATAGACTGTTGAACGGTAATGACTTTCCAATAATTACAACCGGAACTACTTTTAACTAGTGACCCAGAAATGAAAGGCTTTGTATCCCATTATCATTTCTTTGGAAAATAGCGTTCCCTTGAGGTCACTTACTCCTAAACAGTTCTAAAAAGCTTTATTGGCTTTAACAGGTGGATTAGTGAGGGAGAGAGATCAGAATTCCATTTGAAATTGTTTTTAAAACCTTCAAAATGCAATAGCCTAAATTTCTATGGATGATAACAGAAATGACTAAGAAGTAAAATTTCCTTTGTTGTACAAGTGAAGTGAAGTAAAATTCACTCAGTCGTGTCCAGCTCTTTGCGACCCTATGGACTATACAGTCCATGAATTCTCCAGGCCATAATACTGGAGTGGGTAGCCTTTCCCTTTCCCAGGGGATCTTCCCAACCCAGGGATCGAACCCAGGTCTCCAGCATTGCGGGCAGATTCTTTACTAGCTGAGCTACAAGGGAACCTTAAATCTTAAATTCTTCTTTCTAATAAACATCTAACTCTTTGAGTGAAATATCCACTTCAAATAATTAGATAATGTGATATTATTAAATGGGAACAATCATATGGAGACAATTAATAGCCATAATGACTGTGTTTGGGTTTATAGGAATACATATATTCATAAGTGATGGCAGTTTTAAAAATATTTTTTCTTGTGATTAGAACTTTTAGGATCTAAATGTGTGTATTTTATTGTCTCGTACTTCCTTGGCTTCTTAGAAAAGATATGAATTTATAGTGAGTTCTAGTCTACTTAGGAACAGAAAAGCAACCTAAGTTGCATTGTGTATTTGAAATTACTATTATACTATTTCTGATTTAATAAGATTTGCTTATCCATTATATGTAGATTTAACCTCTGGATTTATCCCTTATTTGAATAGTGTATTAATTTTAAACCAACATGACAATTATAAGTATCTCTGTGAATATTCAATCTGAGATTTTCTGCTAATTAATTCTATGGCTAAAATTAATTAATTGAATCATACAGTTTTCTCTTTTCCTAATAATAATTTAATATTTGAATCAGTTAAATATCAGAATGAGGAGATATTTACCATTATTTATTGTGAAACTCTTGGGCTTTAAATTCATTGAGACAAGGGTTAGAATTCTGGCTTTATCAGTAACTTTATAAACTGTAAAAATCTTACTTAATTTGACTATATATCAGTTTTCTTATCTGGAAAAAAATGGATCATATCTAACTCTTCAAATTTTATAAAGATTATAAATAATATATGGAATTCTGACAAAATATAAGTAGTCAATGGCTCAATGGTAAAGAATCTGCCTGAATGCAGGAACTGTGCAGGAGACATGGATTTGATCCCTGGGTCTCGAATATCCCCTGGAGGAGGGCATGGCAACCCATTCCAATATTCTTGCCTGGAGAATTCCATGGACAGAGGAGTCTGGCGGGCTACAGTCCATAGGGTCACAAAGAGTCAGACACGACTGAGGCAACTAAGCACAAGACAAGTAGACAATAACTCATAGCTGGTATTGTAAAGTGGAATGATGCTTTGGGGAAATAAAATCTAACTTTGTGATACCTGTCCTGAAGCACTGAGAATCAAATCTGTCTTGAAGCATCAGTTGGAGTTTTGTTTTGTTTTTACTCTAAATAGAATGTATTTAGCTTTAAATAATGGTTACCCAAATAGTTGTATTAATATTATCAGTTTTACACAAAGGTAAAATAGTGGCTAAGCAGTGTTAAGAAATAAAGCCTCTTAGAACTTCCCTGGCAGTCCAGTAGTTAAGACTGTGCTTCTACTGCAGCAGACATGGGTTTGATCCCTGGTTGGGTAACTAAGATATGTCATGCAGTACAGTGAAGCCAAGGGGAAAAAAAAAAAAAATTATAGAAATAGAGCCTCTTACTTGCCATCCTCAGTACCTCAGCTTGGTCACCTTGGTAAGGTACATGTTGAAATGCCAAGCTTCACACTCCTTGTCAAGAACATCCCAGCAGGAAGGAAGTGGTCTGTGGCAAAAAAAAATTTAAGCATGTTGAACGTGTGGTTCTGTTAAACAGGAAGAAGGGATAGTGGCTCTTGGATAGGCAACAATAGTGTTTTCTTTTTTCCTGTTATGCCATATTTCTCTCCTTCCACTAGGTCTCAGAATTTAGAGTTATAAATGCATTTGTATGACTGTCCAATTAATTTGAGTTTTCTCTGGTAGACATTTAGCTTTTACAGAAGCAGTTGTTTTCTTTTGAATCCCCATTGCCTGAATGACTGCCATAGTTCAACAAATATTGACTGACTGAATGAATGCATGAGTGAAACTTCTGTAAAAATGCTGAAGCTTAAACTTTATTGACTTCTCACAACTTAAGTGATGCCAATTCATATCATTAATACTTTGTGTGTATGTGTGAATATATGATTTATCATCCTTTTTTTAGTTTACTTCCTTGACTGTGTTTCTTACTCATTTCTAGTCTAATGCCATACTAAGTGTTTTACAATGTCTACTGGGAACAACTGTATCAACCATTTCCATTACATTATGATTCTTTTTTGAATAGTGTAATGACCCTGATCTGGAGTAGGAGAACGAAGAATAGGGAGGTAGGTCAGTATGACTGCAGTTCTAGTCTGATAGCCAGGGTTTGTTAGGTGCTTGTTTTCACACATGCCAGTACATTTAGTACTTACTATTTTTAAATTGTTTGCATGAAGATTTCTAATTCTCTACTAATGCATCCACTGGTCCTTATTTATGACCTGAAAACTTATAAGACAGAAAGGTAATTGTGTTACAAATGCATAGAATTCTTGGTTTTCATTTTTTTTTAACTGCATAATCTTGTAGTGTCATCGACCATGTTGTTCTTTTAATATTTTATTTGTGACAATATGGAAAATATTGCATCCTGAAAGAAGCCATAAAAAAATCTCATGCCTATAATTTAGTTTGCTTGATTGAAGTATTAAAATAATATGTGTGTTTATTTCTTGTTATGAAGAAATATCTTGATCTTACTGAAGATAACTGGAAAACATAGGTGAAATGTGTATATACACAAAAACAAATCTGAATGCGGGTAGCAGGAATCTTCTGAGTCACAATGTCAGAAAAAAGAAGTATTCATTGAAGAATGGTCAACATTCCATCTGTTCCCTTGCCTGTCAGTGAATTTGCTGCTTTCTTAAGTGTTGCAGGATAAGATACATAAAAGCTACAGAGGGTAACTATGAAGAGATAGAGACACTTATAGTTTAGTTTAGTTTTGTTGTATAATTTCATATGAATTGGAAAGAAAAAAATCGAAATTTTCACCTACTGTGTTCTTAGAGGCTTAAGAAGCCAAGATCCAGACGGAAAGAGAAGCATCAAAAACTGAAAACAGAACCAGTTCATTCTTTATTTTCATTAGTTTGAGTCTTTTCAATTCATAATAGTACACAGGAGTAATTGTTTCATAGTCTAAGAAAAAGTATCTTAGTTTTTCAATAAACTCTTATGGAGGCAATATGGGGAGGGGAAATGGGAGATATGATCTATCGGGTGTAAGATAGGCTCAAGGATGTACAAGACATGGAATATACCCGGCACTTTGTAATAACTGTAAATGGAAAATGACCTTTAAAATTGTGTGAAAAATTCTTCTTAGGAAGAAATCATTATATGTTCATGACCATGGATGACAGGGGCCCAAACACTGAGGAAATGTGATGCGGTCCTTGCCTTTACAGAATCTATAGTTTATAAAACAAGACTGAACCTTATTTATATGTTCAGCAACTATTTATCAAGTATTTATTGTGCTCCAGAAAGTGTTCTAGATAGTGAGTGCTTTCAGTAAACAAAAAAATTCCCTTACCTCATAAAGTATATGTTGTATTGGTTGGTGGGTAGACAACAACATTAAAAAATCAGTATGTTTCAAATATCAAAAGAGAAATGCTATGAAGCAAACAGAAGATGGTAAACAAAAAGCATTTGATTGATGCAGTTAGGAATAGATCTATTTTAGGTGAAATCCTCATTCAAGGCCTCTCTGATAAGACAATTTAAGGAGATAAAGAAAGAAAGAATAAATCATATATCTGGTGGTTTAGTCTCGTAAGTCATGTCTGACTCTTGTGACCCCATGGACTGTACTCTCCCAGGCTTCTCTGTCCATGGAATTCTCCAGGCAAGAATACTGGAGAGGGCTGCCATTTCCTTCTCCCATCATACAGCTAAAGGTTAAAAAAGTATTTAGATAAAATGGTAAGTAACTGAAAGATCCTGGAGTAGCAGAAAAAGGCCAGTTTGCCTGCAAAAGCCCACATGAGGAAAATGGAAAGAAATTAGATCAGGAGGATAGCATGGAGCCAGGTTATGCAGAACCTTTACATCAATGGTAAGGACTTTGAATTTTATCCAGAGTAAAGCCGTTACAAACGAGTAAATGGTGGCACTAGTGGTAGAGAACCTGCCTGCCAATGCAGGAGACAGAAGAGATGCAGGTTCAATCCCTGGGTTGGGAAGATCGCCTGGAGAGGAAATGGCAACACTCCAGTATTCTTGCCTGGAGAATCCCATGGACAGGGCAGCCTGGTGGGATACAGTCCATAAGGTCGCAAAGAGTTGGGCATGACTGAAGTGACTTGACACACAAAGAGATATTAAAAAAAATAGCTTCAGTGTGACAATAGAAATATGTTGCTGTTAACCAAAAAAAAAAAAATAGTGTAAGAACGACATGGAAAATTTTACCGCAGCCAACCTGAGGATTATAACCTGGGAGATAGTCCTTCAGAAAGCTTTGAGGGCCATCCCACTCATTGGAGACAAAGCATAGTCATCTAAGTTTTTGAGACCAATTGTTACACATCGGAGTAACATATTGACAGTTTACATAATCCAGCAGATGAGTAGTGGGTCATTGTAACCCTTTACAGGATTGACAAAGGACTGTTACATCCCAAGAAGTTATCTTCCTAAAGCCAGTGGAAATTCTCTGTTTTTGGTGAGTTAAGAATTCCTGTCTAAGGGAAGCTATTTAATGTGTAACTCAGATGCACAGTGCACATTAGAGGGGAGGGGTCAGCCAGTCAAATCACGAATTTTCTCATATTGCCTTAAGAATAATTTTGTTTCATCAGTGCATATAGAATATTATAGAGCAGTAAAGGAAATGGTTACTTCTGATGAGACTCCAATAAGAATTAACAGTGGAAATGATCTCGTATTGATCTTAAAGGATGAGATGGAACTATCCAGAAAATGAAAAATAGGAGAGAAGTGATAGAATGTTTCATATGTGAGGAAAATCTCTTACAATTGTTAGAATTCAGGTTTGTTTTGGCTTCCTATTTTCTCCTTGTCATGCCCTGAGGAGGTTCAACATTTTTGGAAGGTTGTAGAGCAAGGAGTTTAAGGTATGCAGTTGGTAGGTGTAACTAGTCCAGTCTCATCTCAAATGACAAATACATCTTGGGGAATAAACTTCTGCTTAGTATCAGTCCTTGGATTTCCTGAGTTTCCCTCGAGGCAGCAGTGCTGATAATTGGAACCGGTGGTTTAACATGAGTTTGCATCTGCACAATATATTCCCTACATGGACTTAACTAAATTCAGCAGGAGAGATACGGGTCTTGGTAGTCTGCAAATATTGTGAGGTGTAAAATTCAAATTAAGCTTTTCATAGAAAATTGAATATTTATTTTTTGCTATCACTTACTTGAGGCATAGTTCTCTTTCAAAATTCTGCACAGACCTTACCCCAAGCAATGCTAAGTGGATCATATTTAGCTTTGATTATTATTGTGCTTTGCCTAATTCCTTTGTGATTTTTCTCACTCATCCTAAGCACGGGATACTTTAGAGAAGAATTTCTATAGCTAGCACAACTGAAAGAGAAATACGTGCGTGCAGTCTTTATTGACTCCTTTTACCTTCTTAGTTAAAACTTGTTATCTTTGGTCCTGACATTTATGGTGGCAAGAGTTTATTTTATAGTCTACCCTTTTCTTTTGTTTTCTGGCCTATATCTTTTCCCACAATTTCTTTTCAGTTATAGCTATTTCTCCTCGCTTTCTAATTGAAATTGATAAAGTAACTACCAGTTAACTCATCTTCCTATAGAGTTAGAGTCTGAGGAGATGCTGTAGAGACTGAATCACATTGAATCTCCCTTTGACCAATCCTGGCTTTCCACTAGTGTTTAATACACTAGGTAAATTATCCTAGTTGAATCTGAATTTATGCACCAGGCAATGAGTCTATATCAAATTTTGAAGTAGGAAAGTGTCAGAAATTATATATGTATATATATATGTATATGGGTGTATATATGTGGATTGTGTGTTGAAATTAATAGAAGCAAAGAGAAAAATTAGGGTATTGAAACAATCTCGTCATAGAACAATAAGTACAATTGAGGATTAAGGGAGGTAACACATGGAATGTGGAAAATTTTAGATTTTGCCATAAAGAGAAAAGAAAAAAAAAAGTGTAACTTCAGAAAAGTATATCAATTTATTAATTAAATAGCTTCTTTTAACCACAAGCATTTGTTCCTTGAGATTTAACTTTAAATGACCAGTAACTTTGTTAAATGTCTGCAGAGGATACATGGGGATCAGAAATTGATTCAAACATTTATACTCATCATCTCCTGACTCAAACATTTATGCTCCATCATCTTCTCCCCCTTACCCCTGGCAGCCACTAATCTTTCTTGTCTGCTGCTGCTAAGTCACTTCAGTCGTATCTGACTCTGTGTGACCCCATAGACGGCGCCCACCAGGCTTCCCCGTCCCTGGGATTCTCCAGGCAAGAACACTGGAGTGGGTTGCCATTTCCTTCTCCAATGCATGAAAGTGAAAAGTGAAAGTGAAGTCACTCAGTCGTGTCCGACTCTAGCGACCCCATGGACTGCAGCCTACCAGGCTCCTCCGTCCATGGGACTTTCTAGGCAAAAGTACTGGAGTGGGGTGCCATTGCCTTCTCCTTTCTTATGTCTAGGTTTTGCCTATTCTGTTTACTTCATATAAATGGAATCATATAGCACGTGGCCTTTTGTGTCTGTTTTTTTCTCTGCTGCTTAAACAAGAAAGCTCACATTTTATCTTGCAGTAGCCCCCACAAGTTATATAGCAAGTTTTGCCTTAGAGACATAAGAAAGATCAAAACTGACCAAAAATGTGTCTGCTTTTAAAAAGGGTTATCATTATTTACATCAGGGAGAGAATAAATCTCTGGATTGCAGACTTTGAATTAATGGAGGAAGAAGAAAAATAGTCTCTGAAATTACTAAGATTTGAAAGCGGTATGGCACACTAAAGGGAAATTCACAGAACATGGCCTTTTTAAGCCAGTGCATGCGTACTCGGTCACTTCAGTCCTGTCCAAATCTTTGTGACCCTATGGACTGTAACCCACTACACTCCTCCATCCATGGGATTCTCCAGGCAACAGTACTGGAATGGGTTGCCATGCCCTTCTCCAGGGGATCTTCCTGACCTAAGGATCGAACATGTGTCTTTTATGCCTCCCAGATTGGCAGGCAGATCTTCACCACTAGCACCTGCTGAGATTTTACACCAAAGTAAATCTTAAATTTGTAAATCTTCAGTTGGAGAGAATTAAGCATGCAAATTTATGTGAATAAAGATGGGGAAAGAATGTAAGATAAGATGAGCTGAGCTTGGATGGTTCAGTGTGTTAAACAATAACTGGGCAAGTGCTTGCCAGTATTCCAAAATTTGGAACATGCGTGTTGATTTGAGTAAAGGGCTTCTGAAGACAAGAATGTCTAATATGCAGTTTTTTGTTGATGTAATACATTATTTGGGCTTCCCTGGTGGCTCAGTGGTAAAGAATATGCCTGCCAATGCAGGAGATGCAAGTTTGATCCCTGGGTCAGGAAGGTCCCCTGGAGGAGGAAATGGCTGCCCACTCTAGTATTCTCGCCTGGGATATACTATGGACAGAGGAACCTGGCGAGTTATATCCCAGTTCAGTTCAGTCACTCCATTGTATCTGACTCTTTATGACCACATGGACTGCAGCACGCCAGGCTTCCCTATCCATTACCAACTCCCAGAGCTTGCTCAAACTTCATGTCTATTGAGTCAGTGATGCCATCCAACCATTTCATCCTCTGTCATCACCTTCTCCTCCTGCCTTCAATATTTCCCAGCATCAAGGTCTTTTCCAGTGAATTGGTTCTTCACATTTGGTGGCCAAATTATTGGAGCTTCAGCTTCAGTTCTACCAATGAGTATTCAGGACTGATTTCCTTTAGGATTGACTGGTTTGATCTCCTTGCTGTTCAAGGGACTCTCAAGGGTCTTCTTCAATACCACAGTTCAAAAGCATAGATTCTTCAACTCTCAGCTTTCTTTACGGTCCAACTCTCACATCCATACATGACTACTGCAGAAATCAGAGCTTCTCTACGGACTTTGTTGGTAATGTCTCTGCCTTTTAATATGCTGTCTAGGTTTGTCATAGCTTTTCTTCCAAGAACAAATGTCTTTTAATTTCATGGCTGCAGTCACCATCTGCAGTGATATGGGAGTCCAAGAAAATAAAGTCTCTCACTGTTCTCATTTTCCTCATCTATTTGCCATGAAGTGATGGGACTGGATGCCATGATCTTAGTTTTTTGAAAGTTGTGTTTTAAGCCAACTTTTTCACTCTCCTCTTTCACTTTCACGGAGTCCCTTTAGTTCCTCTTCACTTTCTGCCATAAGGGTGGTGTCATTTGCATATCTGAGGCTATTGGTGTTTCTCCCAGCAATCTTGATTTCAGCTTGTGCTTCATCTAGCCCAACATTTCACATGATGTACTCTGCACACAAATTAAATAAACAAGGTGACCATATACAGCCTTGACTTACTCCTTTCCCAGTTTGGAGACAGTCCATTGTTCCATGTCTAGTTCCAACTTGACCAGTTGCTTCTTGACCTGAATACAGATTTCTCAGGAGGCAGGCAAGGTGTTCTGGTATTTCTATCTCTTTTAATAATTTTCCACATTTTGTTGTGATCCACACAAAGGCTTTGATGTAGTCAATAAAGCAGAAGTAGATGATTTTTCTGGCATTCTTTTGCCTTTTCTATGATCCAACTGATGCTGGAAAGTTAATCTCTGCCTAATCTCTGGTTCCTCTGCCTTTTCTAAATCCAGCTTGAACATATGGAAGTTCATGGTTCATGTACTACTGAAGCCTGGCTTGGAGGATTTTGAGCATTACTTTGCTAGCATGGGAAATGAGTGCAATTGTGCAGTAGTTTGAACATTCTTTGGCATTGCTTTTCTTCGGGATTGGAATGAAAACTTACCTTTTCCAGCAGTGGCCACTGCTGAGTTTTCTAAATTTTCTGGCATATTGAGTATAGCACTTTAACAGTGTCATCTTTTAGGATTTGAAATAGCTCAGCTGGAATTCCTTCACCTCCACTAGCTTTATTCATTGTGATGCTTCCTAAGGCCCACTTGACTTTGCACTCCAGGATGTCTGGCTCTAGATGAGTGACCACACCATCGTGGTTACGTGGATCATTAAGATTTTTTGTATAGTTCTTCTGTATATTCTTGTCACCTCTTGTTAATATCTTCTGCTTCTCTTAGGTCCATACCATTTCTGTCCTTTATTGAGCCCATCTTTGCATGAAATGTTCCCTTGGTATTTCTGATTTTCTTGAATAGTCTTTCCCATTCCATTGTTTTCCTCTATTTCTTTGCATTAATCCTGGTGGCTCAGAGGTTAGAGAGTCTGCCTGGAATGCGGGAGACCCAGGTTCGATCCCTGGGTCAGGAAGATTCCCCTGGAGAAGGAAATGGCAACCCACTCCAGTACTCTTGCCTGGAGAATCACATGGATGGAGGAGCCTGGTAGGCTACAGTCCATGGGGTCGCAAAGAGTCATACACGACTGAGCGACTTCACTTCACTTCAATCACTTAGGAAGGCTTTCTTACCTCTTTTTGCTATTCTTTGGAACTCTGCATTCAGATAGGTATATATTTCCTTTTCTCCTTTGCCTTTAGCTTCTTTTCTTTTCTCACTATTTGTAAGGCCTCCTCAGACAACCATTTTGCCATAGCCCATGAGGTTGCAAAAGAGTTGGAGATGACATATTGACTAAACAACAACAACAATCCATTATTTAAAATCTTTGTTCACCTTGATATATATATATAATCAATATTTTGAGAAAATCATCTGCTTACCACATAGAAACAGAGAGAAGAAGGAAGTTTTCAGAGAAAGCAGTGAGTCACAAGGAGAAAACAAATAACCTATCAACAATTTAAATCTTGACTAAAGCACTTGCTTTAAATAGAAAGTATTAATATTTTAAATATCTAGGGACAATATAGGTTTATATAGCCTTTTTTATTCAGTGTCTCTTTATGTTTTATTCTACTTAATTTTTATTTTCACATTAATGATTTTTGTGATGCTGATAAATATTTGCTTGTCTGTTCTGCAGAGGGGAAAATTTTTCACCATTTTCCTTCTAGATTTTTTGGCTGACCTAATAATTAAATTAATGGAAAACAAATTAACAAGAAAAGAGCAAAGTTAATTATGTAAAGATGGAATCCCAAAAGACTTGAGAAGCTCAGTGACCAGCAACTAGAGTTTATATGTCATTCTGAGCTAAGGAGACAGGGGTAAACAGCTGGAACTTCAAAGGGTGGAAAGACAGTTCACAGAAAGATGGAGCAAAGAGCAAATACTTGGTAGACAAATCTTTGTGATACCACATGGATAAGCCTTTCTTATGTTAAAACAAATTATCTTTGAGAATAGCTCTCTTTCTGCTTTTGGCTTCCTATCTAAAGTATTTTAGACAATTAAGGTGGAGGTTAAAAATTTTTCTTGTCTGTTGGGCCTTGCAATACATTATGGGGCAAACTGCACCCCATCAGTTTTTATGCTTAGTTACATATAAACCAGAGTTGTATACAATATACCTTAATTTATGTGCTTTCCCTTTAGGATATTAGTTATCATATTGATGATTTATTATTTGCATACTGTTGCATTTCATTATAATAGTAGGCATAAGCATTACAGGTTGATAATATTAATGAAAGTTAATATTAACTGGAGGTTATTCTTTGGCACTGTAAATTCTTTTCATGATCTTTTTTCATTGAAACTTCATACTTTGTGAAATACTTACAGAGTAATTGTTAAGACATGGGATTTATAGTTAGACTGCCTGAATTTGAACCCTGGCTCTGACATGTCCCAACTATAGGACCTTGACCAAGTTACTTAATGCACCCTTATCTTCGTTCCTTCATTTGTAAACTCAGAATTTTTAGAATTGTTGCCTTAAAGTGAATCAGTCTTTTTTGAGCTGAAGATAATACAAGGCACATACATAGTAAACGTTGTGTAATTAGTTCTTAATATTGGCCTCACTTGGCAATTGAAGCAAGGTGGGCCTAAAGAAGCTAATTATACAAGTAATGCCTTCAGTTACGTGCTTTTCTGGCTTTAAATGTATAAGTTATTTGCTCTATTCAATTAGTGATTCAGTAAAATTTGTTATTCAGATTGCTAGGCAAAAGAAAAAAAATTTCAGATTAGTAAATCATTTTTCCTTTTCTTTTTTTTTTTCCTTCACATGACCTGTACTCATTTAGTGAATACTAACTTGAAGCTTGCAAAGTTTTGAATGGAATGAAATACAAAGGAATTATCATTGCAAGCATTCTCAGCATTGAACTCTCACTACCGTAATGGTACTTTTTTGATGTTAATTCAGGAATCTAGTTGGCTCTGAAAACGATACATTCCTTTTGTTGTAGGAACCTTATGTGTTCAGAAATATGGTATAATGTAATAAAAAAAATTCTGAATTTAAAACTTTTTGGTTAGAACTCTTCCCAAATAACTAGGAGGTTATTTATCTTAAGCAATTATAGTTTCCCAGATTTGGTTTATTTTTACTAGTAAAATGAATGTTTTAATTTATTTAGTTAAAACTTTCATAAGAGTAAGAAGGAACTGATGATAAATTGGCTTATAAACCACAAAAGATGAAATAAAATTTCCTATAGAATTACTAAACATTGTGGCTGACGGATTCCAGAATCACTTCAGCAAAATCCTGCAATTTACCTATCAGATAAAGTACCTGAGGTTTAGTGTAAATAATTTGCTAAATATTTACAATTAATTGATAGTACACATAAGATTCTGGAGGAAGGCATGGCAACCCACTCCATTATTCTTGCCTGGAGAATCCCATGTGCAGAGGAACCTGGCAGGCTACAGTCCATAGGGTCACACAGAGGTGGACACGAATGAAGCAATTTAGCACACACTCAAATATAAGACTAATTTGTGGTTCTCTTCACAGACATTTTATGTTATTATGTGTGTATACACACACACACATATGAGAAGGGCATGGCAACCCACTCCTGTATTCTTGCCTGGAGAATTCCATGGACAGGGAAGCCTGGCAGGCTACAGTCCATGGAATCACAAAGAGTCAGATACAACTGAGCAACTAACACGCTATGTTAGTGTGCAAACAACTAACACACACACACACACACCGAGGAAGAAAGAATATACTTGCTTTATTTGAGATAAATATGGTGGTTCTGCTGGTCCTCTTTATCCACGGTTCTTAATCTCCAGATCCAACCAACCACTAATTTAAAATATTCCAAGAAAGTTCCAAAAAATACAACTTGAATTTGCCATGTGCTGGTATTTACACTGGAGAAGGAAATGGCAACCCACTCCAGTGTTCTTGCCTGGAGAATCCCATGGACAGAGAAGTCTAGTAGGCTGCAGTCCATGGGGTTGCACAGAGTCGGACATGACTGAAGTGACTTGGAGGCGGCGGCGGGGGTATTTACATTGCATTTATATGGTACACTTCAACTCTTGAACAACAAAGGAATTAGGGGCACCAACCCAAAAATCCGACTAAAACTTTGTAGTCAACCCTCCATGTCTGTATTTCCATGTCCAAGAATTCAGTGAACTGCAGATTGTATAGTACTATGTATGTATGTATTGAAAACAAATGCTCCTGTAAGTGCACCCACACAATTCAAATCTGTTTTGTTCAAGGGTCACTGTAGCTGTTATTAGTAGTGGTACAGAGATGATTTAAAGTATATGTGAGAAGATCTAGGTTGTATGCAGTTACTGCATTATTTTATATAAGGGACTTGAGCATCCTTAGAATTTCGTGTCTACAAGAAGTCCTAGAATCAATCTCCCTCTAGTACCAAAGGATAACTGTATTCCAGGGCACTGGGAACAGAAGTGTTTATTGAAATTTTACCGCTAATGGAATTATTTTTACATGTTTTAAATCATAATATTTGGAGAAATAATATCCTGCCCATTTCATGGCTGCCTCTATACTCAATGATTTTATCTAAAAAGTGAAGGAAAATAGTGCTTTTACTTTGTAATTAACTATAGATTTACTAAATATTTCTCTGTTTAGGACTCCCTAAGTCAAATTAATAAAGTGAATGATACTTGAATTGGGGCTTTCAAATAATTGACTCCCTAAATTGTATAGCAAAATTAGAAAAATTTATCTGCGCAATATGATATCACTTCGTAGAAATCCCCTTATTTATAACAGACAGTTAAAATCTAGGACTTAAAGTATGGCTTTTATATGAAAATACAGAACACACAGTAGTGGAGAGGGATACATCTGTCTCCTTTCCTTTTCTTTTATAAAGGGACTTATGTATCTGAAACAAGGGGATATCCCTGATATCAAAGAATTATCTTCCTGAGCACACAATCTACAACAGTTACATACACACATATATGCGTAGCTATCTTTGTACACACACACACACACACACACACACACATATATATAATGTTGCTATATCTCTTAATTATTGAAAAACTCTACCATTTCTGCATTTTTCTTTTTAGGTTGGTGTAAAAATAATGGCGGTTTTGCATTGTTGAACTTTGCCATTTGATATTGGAACACATTCATAAATAAACGTGGTTATGTTATCCATATTTTTAATGTGCATTTCTCACTTTATTTTTTTTGCTAATGACTTATTACTTGCAATTTATTTCATACGTATTTAGACAATGGTAATGATGTTAGGCAAAAAGCAAATTCGAGCATTTTCTAATTCGAGTTAAAAATGGATCACAAATTGTCAGAAAGAGACAATTTGCAACATCAATAAAGAATTTGACCAGGAACTACTAATAAATGTACAGTGCAGTGGTGGTTCAAGAAGTTTTGCAAAGGAGACGAGAACCTTGAAGATGAGGAACATAAGATGAGGAACATAAGCCATCAGAAGGTGACAGTGACCAATTGAGAGCCGTCATGAGAGCTGATTCTCTTATAACTACATGAGAAGTCGCCAAAGAACTCAGTGTCAATCATTCTATGGTCTTTCGGCACATGAAGCAAATTGGAAAGGTGGAAAAGCTAGATAAGTGGGTGCCTCGTGAACTGAACTGACTGAAAATCATAAAAACATCATTTTGAAGTGTCGTCTTATTCTATACAACAACAATGCACCGTTTTTCAATCAGATTGTTATGTGTGATGAAAAGTAGATTGCGTATGATAACTGGCAATGACCAGCTCAGTGGCTGGACTGAAAAGAAGCTCCAAAGCACTTCCCAAAGCCAAACATGAACCAAAGAAAGGTCATGGGCAGTGTTTGGTGGTCTCCTGCCCATCTGATCCACCACAGCTTTCTAAATCCTAGCAAAACCATTATATCTGGGAAGTAAGCTCAGCAAACTGATACACTGAAAACTGCAACACCTACAGCCAGCACTGATCAAGATAAAGGGCCCAGTTCTTATCCACAGTAATGCATGCCTGAATGCATGCCGCACAAATGCTTCAAAAGTTGAATGAATTGGGCTACAAAGTTTTGCCTCATCTGCTATATTCACTTGCTCTTTTGCCAACCAACTACCACTTCTTCAAGTATCTTGACAACTTTTTGCAGGGAAAATGTTTCTGCAGCCGGCAGGAGGCAGAAAACAGAAAATGCACTTCAAGAGTTCCTTGAATACTTAAACATGGATTTTTATGCTACAGGAATAAGCAAATTTACTTCTCATTGGCAAAAATGTGTTGATTGTAATGTTTCCTGTTTTGATTAATAAAGATGTGTTTGAGCATAGTTATAATAATTTAAAATTCATGGTCCGAAACTGCAATTACATTTTTTTTTTTTTTTGCTTTTTTTCTTCTGCAATTACATTTGCACCAACCTAAGTAACATGGGAGGTTTAAGAGGGAGGGGACATATATATATATATACTGTATGGCTGATCATACTGGCATTTGGCAGAAACAAACACAATACTGTAAAGCAGTCATTCTTCATTGAAAATAAATAAATAAAAGGAAGAAAGTGAAAATATAGGGAAACCTATAAAGAAGACTATTAGGACAAATGATAAAATCAGAAAATGGACTATGGATTATTTGTGTCTAATTTATATGTCCTGGTTTTGATAACAGTGCTATGGTTGTAAAATACATGTGTTTATTCCCAGGGAGAAAAAGGACAGTATATACTCTGCTTATTTCCAGTTGGTCAAGATAAATATGTAAAAATGGTATTAGTCACAGGGTAAAGAGAGATTCAGAAAGCAAATTAATTTTATAAATTTCTAGTTTTAGAGGAACATTTTCTTCATTTAACTTGTTCTTTCAAAGTCACTAAGAAAAATTGCCTGACATCTACTGGGAACAGTGTGGTTGCTACATAGAGTACTTGTATTTTTCAGTTTCTTAATAGTACTCTGATAGTTCTGCTCTGTGATACTCAGAGATTGGCAACATCACATAAAGAATGTATAAAAGCTTCCATTCTCTCAGCAACAGGGTTTTGTTGTTGTTATTGAACATAACACCATTACTAGCATGTCCAAATATCCTTAGGCTATTTATGATTCTTGAATTCTAAAGAATTTGTTACAGTGATTAAGCATAAGCTGAGTGTATTGGTTAAGGTAACTGTAAGTGCTATAATGCCTAAATCTCTAAATGTCTCTGATTCATTAGAGAAGATGTTTCCTGTTCATATAAAGTTGAATACTAGCGATCCTTATGTGTAAGTGGCTTTCTACAGGGACATTTCAGGGATCCAGACGTTTACTCTGAGAAAGGAATGTCCATTTCTAGGGTGTCAGATTTCTCCATGTGTATCAGGTACATGGGAAATGGAAAACCGTGATGAGACTATGTATATTTGTTCCTTAATCACTTTGGAGTGGACACTGATGAACATCTCTCTTCAAAATGCACTGTGCTGTATGCTTATTTACTCAATCATGTCTGACTCTTTGCGATCCCACGGACTGTAGCCGGCCAGGCTCTTCTGTCCATGGGGATTCTCCAGGCAAGAACACTGGAGTGGTTGTCATGCTCTCCTCCAGGGGATCTTCTCAACCCAGGGATCGAACCCAGGTCACCCACATTGCAAGTGAATTCTTTACCAGCTGAGCTACTGGGGAAGCCCCAGAATACAGTAGTAAGGATTATTTACATGATATTACTTAGATGCAGGAGAAGGTGGAATTGAGACCAGAATGTTACTACTAAGCATGCCTATACTCTGGTAGGAATTTACAAAATTCTGATAGTCATCTGGTCATCTCTTTCATATAAATAGCTGTATACAAGCAATCAGTCTTTTCAACCAATCAGAACACACTTAAGTAGACTTATCTCTAGTCCTTCACTGGCAGGGTAAGCAAAAACCTGTGTCCAGTTTTTTCATCTTATGAGGAACACACACTCACAGATATAGAATTTGGAACTCTCAAAAATCAAGTAACAAGCACCTTTTTTAAGTATAGTTGATTACAATATTGCATTAGTTTCAGATGTACAGTGAAGTGGTTCAGACTTTTTTCAGATTCCTTTCATTATAGGTTATTACAAGATATTGAATATAGTTCTCTATGTATACAGGAAATCCCTATTGTTTATCTGTTTCACACATAATAGGTATATCTGTTTATCCTATACTTAAAATTTATCCCCCCCCTTTCCCCTTTGGTAACTATAAATTTGTTTTCAAAGTCTGCGAGTCTGTTTCTCTTGTATAAATAAATTCATCTATATTATTTTTAAGTAGTAACACATAATATTTGTCTTTGACCTATTTCACTTAGTCTTATAATCTCTAGGTCTGTGATTTTTGCTGCAAATGGTAATACTCCATTCTTTTTCATAGTTGAATAATATTCCATTATCTATATATATAGATATATAGATATATAGATATATATATGATGTCATATACATACCACATCTTCTTTATCCATTCATCTGTTGATGGATATTCATGTTGGAAAAAGCACCCTTTACCAGCTTGATTACCTTAGATCATAGACCAAGTGATCTGGGAAGAAATGATGCTTAGAATTCAAGTTTTAGAAATAAAGCCCCTCTAATAGTCAGTAGGGCTTCAGCAAAGTCCCTGGGTCACAGATTCTTCATTTGCAAACTTTAAGAAAAAAATGCCTATACTCTGAAGAATTTTTTGAGAAATCACCCTTGCCAATAAATTACATGCCTTCATATGCCTTTATTCACATACTTCTGACTCTAGCATTTGCTCCATTTCCCTGGGTCACACATAACTAAACATTTTTTTTTAATACCTCTTCCTTCTTATCTGATATACATACCTAATTTATCTACTTTTGGGCTTTTAATCCTACCACTCCACTTTAAAAGCCTTTATAATCTACTTTTGTGGTAAACACATGGTTCCTTCTCCATCTTCATCTTCCATGACTTCTGAGCACCTTTGACACAGCTCCCTGCTTCCTTCTTTGAAACAGAAGGGGTTTTCCACCTTCCTAATGGGAATTCTATTACTTTTCCTTTTCTGGCTTCTGTATTTATATCTTCTCACAGTTCTCACTGATTTGAAAAATGGATACCTGTATCCAATACCACACACATGTATACCTGTGGCAGATTCATTTTGATATTTGGCAAAACTAATACAATTATGTAAAGTTTAAAAATAAAATTAAAAAAAATAAACTATTTTAAAATATATAAAAAAAAGAAAAATGGAATCACTTGTTACATTTTGGCCACATGAAATTGAAGCTATCAATTATACATTCCTTCTTGAAATCTGTTAATGTCAAGACCATTTACCTGGGTTTTATTTTTTGTTGCTGTTTACAAATAAAGGAGTTGTAATTTACTTCTGTCTTTTAAAATCTGCATCTAGGATTTTGGTCTTTGGTATTAGCTGCAGACTGTACCCTGCAGCATTTTATCCCCATTTATCTCCATGCTAATATCCTGTTCAAAAAGGATTATAATCCTGTTCTGAAAGCCATAGAACAGACATCTGTGTATTCATTTCTTTAATTTTAAGCAGAGATGTGATATCCTTCATTAAAATCCATCATGTCTTATTATCGAAAATAAAAGTAAAATCTTTGCCATGGATACCACCTACATTTTCCAACTCATCTATGTCATGTTTCTCCCACTTTCACCGAACTCTAGGTGCAGTGACTTTCAATCAGAGATATTTAAAGGTCACTCCCTCCAAGGTTACTTATTCTTCTTCCTCATTTGGACCATCTCTCAAGTATTTGCATAGCTATTTCTTTCTCATAATTCAGAGCCAAACTCAAATATCATCTCTTCAGAGAGGCCTTTTTTGATGACCCTAGGTAAAACCGTTCATAAAAAGTACCTAATACATTTTATTAAAGAGATTTTTTTCAATGCTAAAATGGAAGGATTATTAGTGAGCAGCAGTAGAAATAATGAGAGAGATACAAGGGGAAAATATCCCACACTGAATTGGATGCATAGTGCCCCTTGACTACTAATCAGCTGTGTGACTTTATGTGAAAAATAATATACTTAAAATCTCCAGGAATGAGTTTTATAAAATGATTAGTGAACTCTATAAATCACTAAGGGTTCTTCTAATTCAGATATTCTATCATGTATTCCATTTCACTTTTCTTGGAATTCTGGAATTTATAAAGTGTTTAGCACTTGAAATATCATGTTGAAGGTAAGCACATTATTTATCGCAGGGGCAGTTTATCGTGAGGTAGCATGAGTTGGGAGGCACCACACCAAGTATAAGTGCTAGAAGCTACTGTGAATCAAACATTTTTGTTGTGATAATTTCAGAATTTTTACCAGGGGTAGCAACTAGGGATGTTCTCATTATTTTAGAAGACATAAATAACATTTAAGTTACTGAACTGAGATTATAGGGCCATTAATAGGATGGCATCACTGACTCGATGGACATGGGTTTGGGTGGACTCCAGGAGTTGGTGATGGACAGGGAGGCCTGATGTGCTGTAGTTCCTGGGGTCACAAAGAGTCAGACACAACTGAGCGACTGAACTGAACTGAATCCTAACAACATAGTTATCCCTCTCTTTATTTCATAAATCATAGATGTTATTTTATTTACTAAAAAAAATGTTCTTTTTGTACAAATGACTTGGAAAAAATTTTAAATAAGACACCACTAACTTTCTCTTAGGAATGCTATGTGGTTACATTGGAATCATTTTTTAAAATTCTGAGTAGCTATTCAGATTTGTCCTATTCTCCATTAGTTCTCAAAATACATCACCATTTGAGTCTTAGAAATTACCTATTTTACTTTTAGATCAGATCAGATCAGATCAGTCACTCAGTCATGCCTGACTCTTTGTGACCCCATGAATCACAGCACGCCAGGCCTCCCTGTCCATCACCAGCTCCCAGAGTTCACTGAGATAGAGATCATCTTTTAAGTTAATGGCAGACATTAATTATACTAGGCTTTCTTATATAATTAGTTTTTTAGATAGAAGTGAGAAAATAGGTTATTTTCTTTTTATATTGTTTTAATTGTGTTAAAATATGTGAGATGAAATTTACTATTTGTGTGTCTTAAGTGTACAGTTCAGTAGCATTAAGTACATTCATAAGATTGAGCAACCATCATCACTGCATAGTTCCAGAACTTTTTCTTCCACTCAAAATGTAATCCAGTGCCCAGTAATCAGTTACTCTCCCCCTAATCCCTAGCAAACACAAATCTCTTTTCTGTTTCTCTTAATTTGTCTGTTCTAGATAGTTAATACAAATGAAATTATATATGCCCTTTTGTGCCTGGTCTCTTTAACTTAGCATAATATTTTCAAAGTTCATATATATCATAGTTCTTCATTTCTCTTAATGACTGTGTAATCTTCTATTATACAGCTATAACATTTTATTTATACATTCTTTTCACCTTTTGGTTATTGTAAAGTGTGCTACTGTAAATATTCAGATATAAATATTCGGATGGATGTCTGTTTTGAATCCTTTGGTATTTACATAGAAATGGTACTACTGGGTCAAATGGTAATTCAGTATTTGACTTACTGACGAACTTCCAAAGAGTTTTTCAAAGTTACTGTTCAGTTGAGTCGCTCAGCCATGTCCGACTCTTTGCAACCCTATGAATCACAGCACGCCAGGCCTCCCTGTCCATCACCAACTCCCAGAGTTCACCCAAACTCATGTGCATCGAGTTGGTGATACCATCCAGCCATCTCATCCTCTGTCGTTCCCTTCTCCTCCTGCCCCCAATCCCTCCCAGCATCAGGGTCTTTTCCAATGAGTCAACTCTTCGCATGAGGTGGCCAAAGTATTGGAGTTTCAGCTTCAGCATCAGTCCTTCCAATGAACACCCAGGACTGCTCTCCTTTAGGATGGACTGGTTGGATCTCCTTGCAGTCCAAGGGACTCACAAGAGTCTTCTCCAGCATTACAGTTCAAAAGCATCAATTCTTCGGCACTCAGCTTTCTTCACAGTCCAACTCTCACATCCATACATGACTATTGGAAAAACCATAG
>NW_011494695.1:3219227-3229862 GCF_000754665.1 Bison bison bison
CACTGTTTCCATTGTTTCCCCATCTATTTGCCATGAAGTGATGGGACCAGATGACATGATCTTAGTTTTCTGAATGTTGAGCTTTAAGCCAACTTTTTCTCTTTCCACTTTCACTTTCATCAAGAGGCTTTTTAGTTCCTCTTCACTTTCTGCCATAAGGGTGGTGTCATCTGCATATCTGATTGATATTTCTCCAGGCAATCTTGATTCCAGCTTGTCCTGCTTCCAGCCCAGCGTTTCTCATGATGTCCTCTGCATATAAGGTATATAAGAAGGGTGACCATTTTAATATTATGAGGGTTTCTATTTTTCCACATTCTCATAAACACTTGTTTTTGTCTGGTTTTTATTATGCCATCCTACTGATTGTGAAATAGTATCTCATTGTGGTTTTCACTTGCATTTCTCTAATGACTGATCATCTGTTCACATGCCTATCAGACACTAGTATATCTACTCTGAGATATGTTTATTCAGATCTTTTGCCTCAAGTGGATTCAGTTGTTTTTATTTTGTGGGGTTGTTAGTACTCTTTATATTGTGTGGATGGATATTAGATAACTTACGATAAATGTGGTTTGAAAAAAAAACTCTTCTTTTCCGTGAGTTGTTCTTTCATTCTACTGACAGTGTCCTTTAAGGAACAAAAGTTTTTAAGTTGAATAAAGTCTGTCATTAGTAGTTTTCTTCGGTGCCTCTGGGCATTGTTTCTCATATCATATTTAAGAAACCATTATTGGGTTCAGGATTATTAGCTTTTACCATGTTTTATTTTAATAGTTTATAATTTTTGCTCTTGATTTTATGTATTTGATCTATTTTGGGTTCATTTTTATGTGTTAAGAGTCAAATTGTATGCAAGATGTATGAGTGCACACGTGAATGCAGGTGTTGACAAGTTGACTCAGCAATTTTTGTTGAAAACACTTTTCTTTCCCATTGAATTTTCTTTCCTCCTTTGTCAAAAATAAATTGTCCTTAAATGTGAGTGTTTCTGGAAAGTCAGTTCTACTCAATTGGTCTGTATGTCTCTCTGATTTTATTTTATTTTATTTTTTGTTTTTTTTATTAAAAAATTTTTTTATTATTATTAATATTTTTTACATTACAATATTGTATTGGTTTTGCCATACATCAACATGCATCCATCACAGGTGTACATGTGTTCCCCATCCTGAAGCCCCCTCCCACCGCCCTCCCCATACCATCCCTCTGGGTCATCTCAGTGCACCAGCCCCAAGCTTCCTATATCCTGCATCGAACCTGGACTGGCAACTCGTTTCATACATGATATTATACATGTTTTAATGCCTTTCTCCCAAATCATCCCCCCCACCCAGAGTCCAAAAGACTGATCTATACATCTGTGTCTCTTTTGCTGTCTTGCATACAGGATCACCGTTACCATCTTTCTAAATTCCATATATATGCGTTAGTATACTGTATTGGTGTTTTTCTTTCTGGCTTACTTCACTCTGTATAATAGACTCCATGTTCATCCACCTCATTAGAACTGATTCAAATGTATTCTTTTTAATGGCTGAGTAGTACTCCAATGTGTATATGTACCACAGCTTTCTTATCCATTCATCTGCTGATGGACATCTAGGTTGCTTCCATGTCCTGGCTATTATAAACAGTGCTGCAATAAACATTGGGGTACATGTGTCTCTTTCAATTCTGGTTTCCTCTGTGTGTATGCCCAGCAGTGGGATTGCTGGGTTGTATGGCAGTTCTATTTCCAGTTTTTTAAGGAATCTCCACACTGTCCTCCATAGTGGCTGTACTAGTTTGCATTCCCACCAACAGTGTAAGAAGGTTCCCTTTTCTTCACATCCTCTCCAGCATTTATTGCTTGTAGACTTTTGGATCGCAGTGACTGGCATGAAATGGTACCTCATTGTGGTTTTGATTTTAATATTGCAGTTTGTATTCCTATAGTAGTATGTTCTGAGATCACATTTGAGAAATGCCCATCCTCCTAATTTGTGCTTCATTTTCAGGACTGTTTGTGTATTTAGAGTCCTTTAAATTCACTATGGATTTCTAAATTGGCTTTTCTATTTCTGGAAGGAAAAGACCACTGGGATTTAATAGGAATTGCTTCAAATTTGTAGATCAATTTCGGTAGTATTGCTGTCTTAACAATATTAATTCTTCCAATTCATAAACACAAAATGTCTTTACATTTATTTTGGTTTTCTTTAATTTCTCTTGGCAATTTTTCATAGTTTTAAGTGTACAAGCCTTGCACTGTTTTGTTTAAAGTTATTACAAGTACTTTCCAGGTCTTTGCACGTTGAGTGTATGTTGGGAAATTCCTTTGCTGCCTAGCCATGCTGGTTTTTTCCCCAAGCTTTACCTTAGCTTTGACTTCCTGATTATGCTAAGCATAAAAATCAGGCAGAGTGAGGATGCATTCTGTCGAGGGCATGTCCATGACATTGTAGATTTCTCTGTATATGCAGGATCTTTTCAAAGCCTTATTCCTCAAACTTGCTCAGACTCCAGTTCCTCCCTGGCTTTAGTTGTATCTGCTGTTTGCCCTGTTAACATTTTGCCTCGGGATAGTGGCCTCTATTTTTTTTTAATGGTTTCAAGAGACATCATCCATGTTGTGGCTTTTCCTCCCTGAGAGACTTCTGAGTTAGGTAATGCAAAGGCAGGTCCCTTGTGTCAGTTCTTGAGGGAACTTGCACACAGATCAAAACAAATAAACCCAATTCTGTGAAACAAGGTCTGCTGTGGTCTCTAAAGAGCCAGGGACCCACAATGGGAATGCTGTCATCTTTATAGCCATCTCAGGTCTGGAAGAGGGGAGGTAGATGGAGCTAAGTTAAAATGCTACAAATCATTTCTGTTGTGTCATCTTTTATTTTTGTTTTTGTTTTTTTATTCCTGTTTAAGCATTTTCTCACGTGCTATAAACTTTTAACCATTTTCTATAGTTACCATAAGGTTGGGTCTGATCGATGTCAGGCTTTTGATGTTTCCGGGCTGAGATAAGCCATTAAGGCCTCCTCGCTATCATTTTTGCCAATATCACTGCTATCACTGCTTCTTGAGCTGGAATGTAAAGCTAGTTGGAAATTATACATTTTGTATGATATATATATATATATATATACTTTCCTAGAATGTTTGTATTTTGTTATCCAGAACAAAAGTGTTGCACATTAAGTTGTACAGCAAATACATGTATTAAAATAATATCTTTACATTTTTTATTTATCAGGTGAATATGTCTGTACTTTGTACCTGGTGCTGTACTCAGCAATGGAGTTGAATATATTAAAGGCAGTTTACCTGTCCTTACTATCCTCAGTGTAGTCAGGAGAGGCAGACCAGTAAACAGATAACTGCTTAGATGATATAAGCTAGGAATTGGTGCTTATATAGTCACTCATTTTATTCAGTAAAGACAAATGCCATTTGTTTAATAGTAATTATTAGACAGCACTAATTTTCTCTGAAGAATATTACACAAAGCAAGCAACAAATTTGGATTAAAAAGACTAAGATGAACAACCATGCAAGTATTTCATACCTCAAAGGCAGAGATCAATAACTTGGAGCTAAAGATCTAGAAGCCACATTTCACTCTTCTATTTATCAACAAGTCAAAATACAAAACATAATATCTTATCCCTTTTGTTGATCCATCGAAAAGAAAATTCACAAACTCATTTTTATGTTCAGGTGAGCACATGAAAATAAAACGTGTTTTATTTCTTTATTTATTTCCACGTATTATTAGCACAACCTGGGTCAAGTTATTGAGCCAGACACTTAGAATGTAGGGATAAAAGCACAGACGGTTACAGAAGCGTGTAGGAAACTTGGAAATATAGCATATTTCAAGGAAATATTACACTATTTGTAGGAGTCCTTGGAGCCATAAGAGTACACCTTTGAAGTCCACTGAATTGGAGAATAAGTAACTATCTTACTGCACATTTTTGGCGATTATGTCAAGGCTATATATTGCCACCCTGCTTATTTAACTTATATGCAGAGTATATCATGTGAAATGCTGGACTAGATGAAGCACAAGCTGGAATCAAGATTGCCAGGAAAAATATCAATAACCTCAGATATCCAGATGACACCACACTTATGGCAGAAAGCAAAGAAGAACAAAGAGCCTCTTGATGAAAGTAAAAGGGAAGAGTGAAAAAGTTGGCTTATAACTCATCATTCAGAAAACTAAGATCATGGCATCTGGTCGCATCACTTCATGGCAAATAGATGGAGAAACAGTGGAAACAGTGACAGACTTTATCTGTGGGGGCTCCAAAATCACTGTAGACAGTGACTGCAGCCATGAAATTAAAAGACGCTTGCTCCTTGGAAGAAAAGTTATGAACAACCTAGACAGCACATTAAAAAGCAGAGACATCACTTTGCCAACAGAGGTCTGTCTAGTCAAGGCTATGGCTTTTCCAGTATTCATGTATGGATGTGAGAGTTGGACCATAAAGAAAGTTGAGCACTGAAGAATTGATGCTTTTCCACTGTGGTGTTGGAGAAGACTCTTGTGAGTCCCTTGGACAGCAAAGAGATCCAACCAGTCCATCCTAAAGGAAATCAGTCCTGAATATTCATTGGAAGGACTGATGCTGAGGCTGAAACTCTAATACTCTGGGCACCTGACACAAAGAACCAACTCATAGGGAAAGACCCTGATGCTGGGAGGGATTGAGGGCAGAAGGAGAAAGGGATGCCAGAGGATGAGATGGCTGGATGGCATCACTGACTCGATGCACATGAGTTTGGGTAAACTCTGGGAGCTGGTGATGGACAGGGAGGCCTGGCATGCTGCGATTCATGGGGTTGCAAAGAGTCGGACATGACTGAGTGACTCAATTGAACTGACTGAATAAAATATTAAGAGAAATATTATTTCAAAAGAGTTTTGTTGAAGCTCAAGACATCACCCCTGTGTTGTTAAAAGAATAGTTTACTTGGCAGTCACCTAGATCCATCACAGATGAAGTTGAATTTTACTATGACTAGAATCATTAAGGATTATTAACTAGAACATGAGGGCAATTAAAACTAAAGTAACTGTGTTAACGTGAGGCAAGTTCTCACTACATCTGCTGCAGTGACATTCGTAATAGCATACTATGATGCACAGAAAGAGTATTGCTATCCTCTAAGATGTACAAGTGTCAAAAAGTATATAAAGCACAAAAAGCATGAAGTGCTATAGTTAAAAATTGATTCCATTTATACTGCACATCCAGAAAAAGTAAGCATGTAAAGACATGAAGTAGATTGATCATTGCCAGGGACTGGTAGAAGATGTAGATGGAAGGAAACTGTCTGACTGGTACAGGAATTTCTTCAGGGGTGATGAAAATGTTCAGAATTAGATGGGGCAGTTCCAGGATATTATGAATTTACTCCATGCCATTGAATTGTTACAACTTAAACTGCTAAATTTTATATTATGTAAATTTTGCATTGATGAAATAATTAAAAAGTAAAACAAACAAACAAAAAAAAAAACTTGATTGTAGCAGAGGCTGCTTTTAGTTTATAAAAATACTACTTTTGATGTCCCCTTAAATCACAGACACATATATGTATGTTTCTAAAACCTTGTAGGCAGCCTATTTATTTTGTGATTGCTATACTTTATCCATATTAATTGTATTCAAGCAGTAAATTTCGAGCCTTCTTGAGTCTAATGAAATAGTGATGACAGGATGTTTGTTCTTAAATTTAATATCCACCAGGTCTGAATTCATTTACCCCATTATAGGATAATTCATTCAGTTAAAGAGTGACCTTTAGAACCATCACGCATGGCTGTACTGTTCTCAAGAGTCCATCATCCTTATCTTTGCCTACATGTACTCCACACCTATTTGGAAACCCTATAATGACACTGTGAAGTTGTGTTATCTGATTAAAAAAGGGTTCAAACAAAGAAGATACTATTCTCAAATTATCTTTTTCTCATAATTGAACAATGAAAGAAAGAAAACCTTTATAAAGAAAGACACAGCAATTGAGAGGAAAAGGATAACACTTAATGTCCTCTAGCACAGTTTTTGACCTCATCTGTATAAAATGCATATAGTGGCATCTTCAGAATGCACTGAACATTTATTACCTGAAAAAAGCCACAAAACTTTTTTTTTTTTCTCTTAACAATGCACAAATGGAATTGGAGATAAAGATGGTGTGCAGGAATGTAGAGCTCGATTCCTCCAAGGATACATCAAAAATACATGTATGTATGGAAACTAACTGAAAGCTGACAGAAGAACTCCTATATAACCAAGGCTATATGAAATATATACATGTAATCAGGTAGGAAGAGTGAAAAAGCAATCAGGTCAGGACCTGTGGCCTTGGGAAAGAACCCAGGGAAAGGAGAGATAACATGGGCAGAAACTTGCTCTGGGGAGTGAGTCATTTGAGCCATAGACTGGGAATGGCAATCGTGGGATCCTACCTATTGGGTGGCTGATGGACAGTTGGGACAGATAAAAAGGCTGGAGAAACCAGCCATTAGAGTGGTATCATCTGTATATATGAGATTGTTATTTGTCCAGGCAGTCTTGATTTTAGCTTATGATTCATCCAGCCCAGCATTTCACATGAAACTGGAAAATACCTCTAGATAAATGAAATGAAAACACAGCACCGCAATTTATGGAATAAAGGATAAGCAGTTCTAATGGGGAAGTTTTTGTTATATAGGCCTTCCCCAAGAAACAAGAAAAATCTCAAATAACCTAATCTACCAACTGAAAGAATTAGAGAGCAAAGTCTAAAGTCAGTAGAAAGAAAGAAATAATAAAGAGCAGAGAGGAAATAAATGAAATAGAAATTTTAAAAAAGCAATAGAAAAGATCTATGAAACCAAGACCTGCTGTTTCAAAAAAATAAGTGAAATTGATATCCTTTCAGCCATATTCGCCAAGAACAGAAACCCAAATAAAGTAAGAAATGAAAGAGAAATAAAAGATATTATGTAGACACAAAAAATTCTAATGATACTAAAAATCCTTATAGTACTACAAACAGTTGCATGCCAACAAATTGAACAACATAGAAGAAATGGACAAATTTATAGAAATATATGACCTGCTGAGATTGAATCAAGAAGAAATAGACAAACTGAACAGACCAATCATTAATAGTGAAGTTAGATTTGTAATCTAAAAAAATCTCCCAACATTCAAAAGTTCTGGGCCAGATGACTTCACATGGGAATTCTGCCAAACATATAATGAACTAACAGTTATCCTTCTCAAACTATTTCAAAAAAAGTAAAGACAGAATACTCTCAAGTTAATTCTATGAGGCCACCATCACCGTGATATCAAGTCAGACAGTGCCACTACAAAAAAATTTATAGGCCAGTAACTTTGATGATGAAGGCTTCCCTGGTGGCTCAGATGGTAGAGCGTCTGTCTGAAATGCAGGAGACCTGAATTTGATCCCTGGGTAAGGAAGATCCCTTGGAGAAGGAAATGGCAACCCACTCCAGTACTGTAGCCTGGAAAATCCCATGGACATAGAAGCCTGGTAGGCTACAGTCCATGGGGTCGCATGGAGTTGGACATAACTGAGCGACTAGATGCAGATATAACTCATAAATATTAGCAAGCCAAACCCTAACAATATAGAAAAAGGATCATTCACCATGATCAAATTGGATTTATTGCAGAGGCACAAGAAAGGTTCAACATATGCAAATCTATCAATGAGTTATTGCACCTTAACAAAAGGAAAAATAAAAATATGAACATCTCGATAGAAGCAGTAAAAGCATTTGACTAATGTCTGTACTACAATAAAAATATACAAATAGATAAAGGTAGAAATTAAATGAGTTAATGAATCAATGCAGTAATGTAATTTTATAGAATGAAAGAGCCAATGGGACCTGAGAAACTATTATAACCAAAAAATCTTTTTATTTTTATTATTATTTTTTTAAACTAAAGATATTTTATTCCTTCTGTTAGAAAGATTATTTTGGAATATTTGGAAAAAAAGACACTACCAAAATCAGATGTAGGCTAATCAAGAACATGAGTAAGGATACACAAAGCCAATCAAAGACATTGGAGAGAGTCATTAAGCTTGTTATGAATCTGTCAGATTTGACTATTTCAGTTTTTGCCTGCTATAGAAATGAAGGTTTTTTAAAATAAATCATTGAAGGCTTAGAGTTCTCCAGTGGTAAAATAGACAAAATAGAAAAAACAACTTGGTTGAACTGAACTGATCACTTAATAATTTTTTACAGCTTTGTAGGACTTTATGAACTAGAAAACACATTAATCCATTCACCTTTAAAATATGGAGAAGGAAATGGCAACCCACTCCAGTGTGATTGCCTTGAGAATCCCAGGGATGGGGAGCCTAGTGGGCTGCCGTCTATGGGGTCGCACAGAGTCGGACACCACTGAGGCGACTTAGCAGCAGCAAACACATTAACCCATACACCTTTAAAATATACAACTGCCTCTGACTTTGACTTAGTCATTGTTATAGTTTTTGTCCAGTTGCTCATTCATGTCCGACTCTGTGATCCTATGGGCTGTCCCTCACCATCTTCTGGAGTTTGTCTAAGTTCATGTCCATTGCATCGGTGATGCCGTCCAGCCATCTCATCCTCTGACACCCTCTTCTCCTTCTGCCCTCAATCTTTCCCAGCATCAAGGACTTTCCCAAAGAGTTGTCTGTTCACATCATATCCCTAAAATATTGGAGCTTCAGCTTCAGCATCAGTCTTTCCAGTGAATATTCAGGGTTGATCTCCCTTAAGATTGACTGGTTTGAGCTCCTTGCTGTCCAATGGAGTTTCAGGAGTCTTCTCCAGCACCACAGTTCGAAGGCATCAATTTTTTGGCATTCTGCCTTCTTTACAGTCCAGCTCTCACAACCATATGTGACCACAGGGAAGACCATAGCTTTGACTGTCCCAACCTTTGCCAACAGTGATGTCTCTGCTTTTCAACACGCTGTCTTGGTTTGTCATTGCTTTCCTGCCAAGAAGCAATTGTCTTCTTATTTCATGGCTGCAGTCACTGTCCACAGTAATTTTGGAGCCCAAGAAGAAGAAATCTGTCACTACTTCCACCTTTCCCCCTTCTATTTGTCATCCAGTATCGGGGCTGGATGCCATGATCTTAGTTTTTATAATAGTCTTAAGTCATCTCTTTCACTCTCCTCCTTCACCTTCACCCTTGACGGATCATTGCCTTGTTGTGGCAAAGGGACTTGCATAATTCAGTGAAGCTATGAGCCCTGTTCTGCAGGGCCACCCAAGATGGATGGGTCATAGCAGAGAGTTCTGACAAAACGTGATCCACTGGAGGAGGGAGTGGCAACACCCCACCACAGTATACTTGCCATGAGAACCTCATGAACTGTATAAAAAGACTTAGCCATTACCTATATTGTAAAGATGAAGAAAGTGGAACCAGTTAGCTTGATGCATGATTTTTGAACATTAGCAAATGAATGAATACAGTTCAGAGAAGTTAGGTTGCTTGCCTGACTATATATAACTTGTCCTTGTGCTTAGTTGCTGTCATGTCCAACTCTTTGTGACCCCATGGACTGTAGCCTGCTAGGCTCCTTTGTCCATGGGAATTCTCCAGGCAAGAATACTGGAGTAAGTTGCCATGCCCTCTTCCAGGGGATCTTCCCCACCCAGCGATCGAATCCAGGTCTCCCACACTGCAGGTGGATTCTTTACCATCTGAACCATCAGGGAAGCCTGACAGGATATAACTAGTAAACTTTATAAATCTGAATTCAAGTTTCCTGCCTTCAGCTTGTATTACTTTCACAATGCCACTGACACAGTTGGGTATATTTTTGTCCAGTACTTATGCTGTCAGATTATTTGGTGTGAACATTTTTGACAGTAGTGAGGCTTCTCTTGAATATTTTTGGTATAATCTAGTCACTTTAACATTAGACCTAAGTCTGACTTTACCATCAACAGTACTGAATAACCAATTAAAAGTTAGAATTCAACTACATAATTTTTGCTTAATTGCTTATAATATGTGAATTTATTAGAACATGAATAATGCATCTTTGAACAGAGAAAAGTAGGTAGCAGTAATTTCTTACCAATAAGTTATAATATAAATATATTTTAATGATAACAGACATGAGGGATATTTAATCCTAAACTTATAAAGGACGAAGCTAGGATTCACAGGTGTGTTGTGAGATACAACTAAGACACAGGAAAGCACTGATAGACCTCGGCAAATATTGTAAACATATCTTTTAAGTGGACTTTCTCATTATAAAAGCCTTTCTAGAGCAGAATTTGTATTGATTATGTTCAAAATTCTTAGGCTATGTTTCACCAAAGACAAAGGCCAAAATTCTTAATTTTCATGATTGGAAACTTGAAAATGTAGTTGGTTTATAATATTAATATACATTAATAAATGTATACTTAGACAATTAAATTCACTAGTGAATATTGGATTGACCAAAAGTTCATTTAGATATTTGTAAGATGTTATGGAATCTTAACAAATTTTGGCCGAATCATTGGAAAAGACCCTGATGCTGGGAGGGATTGGGGCAGGAGGAGAAGGGGACGACAGAGGATGAGATGGCTGGATGGCATCACCA
>NW_011494695.1:3229962-3236526 GCF_000754665.1 Bison bison bison
ACAAAATTACAAGGGGACGACAGAGGATGAGATGGCTGGATGGCATCACCGACTCGATGGACATGAGTTTGACTGACTCCGGGAGTTGATGATGGACAGGGAGGCCTGGTGTGCTGCAATTCATGGGGTCGCAAAGAGTTGGACACGACTGAGCAACTGAACTGAACTGAATATATGAAAGAGAAGTAAAGTAGGAAAACATAAAATACAGAAAAACTATATTAACCAATGTATTTTATTTCAGTTTAACAATACTAAAAAAAAAGTTACTTTTTGAAAATATTGTTATATAAAATTCTTAGAAAAATAAAAATATTTTTATCAACAATAAATTTGAAATTTTTACAGTTTGGAAATAGTAGTGTGAAACTCACACACACTACCATTTGGATTATGAAAGAATATAACATAATTAACAATTTAAAAAATGTAGTGCCAAAAAAAACATTCTATAATTTTTCTTAAATTTCTACTTGAAAATTCTTAAATTGATGAGTCTTATAAATAGGATTTTTCATAGCGATATACTATAAGCTATGCAACTTTTTAAAAAATATTTTTAATATGTCAGAAAACTAAAATCTAACTAAGCTCATGGAGCTCTTCTATAACACCTTCTAATTTTCCTTTATTAACCTCTATATACGAGTTGTCCCTACTCTAAATTGGAGCTTCTTTACAATCTGTCACTCATGGAGTTAACCTCTACGAGCGGCTGGGGAAGGATAATTGAACACCAAGTATATTATCAGAATGAAAGCCAAATAATTAAGTTAAAAGAGGAAAGACTAAACTGTTCTGTTAGATGACAGGTTAATGTCTGCAGAGAACGCTAATGCTACTATCATATTTTGGGCTTGTGAAGAAACAAATGAGATTGACATTCAAAAATTATACTTTTATAGCGGCATAAAGATCAAGTGCATTGCTATTTGAGGAACTCAGTCTTGATGTTGTTGTTTAGTCTGCTTTTTAATACCCTTTTTAGGTTTATCGTAGCTTTCCTTCTGAGGAGCAAGCCTCTTTTAATTTCCTGGCTGCAGTCACCATCTGCAGTGATTTTAAAGCCCAAGAAAATAAAATCTGTCACTCTTTCCACTTCCCTGCTTCTATTTGCTATGAAGTGATGGGATTGGATTCCATGATATTACTTTTTTGAATGTTGAATTTTAAGCCACCTTTTTCATTCTCCTCTTTAACCTCATCAAGAGACTCTTAGTTCTCCTTTGCTTTGTGCCATAATGGTGGTATCATCTGCATATCTGAGGTTATTGATATTTCTCCTGGCAATCTTGATTCTAGCTTGTGCTTCATCCAGCCTGGCATTTTGCATGATGTACTCTGCATATAAGATAATGAACAAGGTGACAATATATAGCCTTGATTTCTTCCTTTCCCAATTTTGAACCAATCCATTGTTCCATGTCCAGTTCTATCTCTTTCTTCTTGACCTGCATATAGGTTTCTCAGGAGATAGATAAGGTGGACTGGTACTCCTATCTCTTTAAGAATGTTCCACAGTTTGTTGTGATCCACACAGTTAAAGGCTTTAGCATAGTCAATGAAGCAGATGTTTTTTTCCTGGAATTCCCTTGCTTTTTCTATAATCCAATGGATGTTGGTGGTTTGATCTCTGGTTCCTCTGTCTTTTGTAAATCCAACTTGTACATCTGGAAGTTCTTGGTTCATGTACCATTGAAGCCTAGTTTGAAGGGTTTTGAATGCCACCTTGACAGCATGTGAAATGAACAAAATTGTATGGTAGTTTGAACATTCTTTGGCATTGCATTTCTTTGGAATTGGAATGAAGTCTGATTTTTTCCAGTCCCCTGGCCACTGCCGAGTTTTCCAAATTTGCTTATATATTGAGTGCAGCACATTAGCAGCAGCATCTTTTAGGATTTTAAATAGATCAGCTAGAATTCCATCAAGGCCCATTTGACTTCACACTCCAAGATGTCTGGCTCTAGGTGAGTAACTATCCCATTGTGGTTATCTAGGTGATTAAGACCTTTCTTATATATAGTTCTTCTGTGAATTCTTGCCACCTCTTAATCTCATCTGCTTCTGTTAGGTCCTTGCTATTTCTGTCCTTTATCATGCCCATCTTTGCAAGACATATTCTCTTGATATCTCCAATTATCTTCAACAGATTTTTAGTCTTTCCCCATTCTATTGTTTTCCCCTATTTCTTTTAGTAAAGGCAATAAAAAAGGGTCAACTCAATAAACACATTTTCCCTTCAATAAAATTTTCTGATTGGTATTCCAAATTACAAGTGCTAATTAGAAATAGGATTTTTTTTTTTTTTTTACTTATTTGAGGACTATCTTTGATTTCTTTATTTATTAATTTATTTTTATGGACAAAGGAAGACAAACTTAGAGCCATGCTTTTTTTGTCTGTTTCTTACCAACGTGGGTTCTTGAACTCGTTAATCAATAGAAATTGATGAGGACAGATGAGAATTCAGACCAGGCTTCCTTGGGACTCCTGATATAGCATTAGGGGGTGAGAAGCAACAGGTTGTCTTGCTCACTCAATAGGTGGGAGTAGGGTTAGGGTGGTTAATCTGGTCCCTCAAATGGGATGAGGGTGGAGATAGAGCCATGGGTGGACCACCAGAGCGGTGGCTTAGGTGACCTGCCTTCCTCCTTGGTGGTGCTGTGTGCAGGAACCATGTGCAGCACCTGCTCTTGCTCCTAATACCTTAGAAGTGGCATTTGGGGGGTTTTGCCTTTTGTGTCTTGTTGTTCACAATTTGCCCCAACTGGGCATGTACACAGAGCTTCCCTGGTGGCTCAATGGCAAAAAATCTTCCTGCTAAGACAAAAATGGGGGTTCTATCCTTGGGTCAGAAAGATTGCCTAGAGAAGGAAATGGCAACCCACTCCAGTATTCTTGCCTGGCAAATCTCATGGACAGGGTAGCCTGGCAGGCTACAGTCCTTAGGGTAGCAAAGAGGCAGACACTTAGTGACTGAGCATGTGTGCATAGGCACGCACCTAGTTATTCTGAGTCCCTTATCATCTTTTGTATCCTGTTGCTCAAGGAGACATTTGTCTAGATGAACACATTGCAATAAAGGATCCCAGATCCCAGCCTATTTCACTTTGATTATTATGACAGACTCTGATAGTCTGTCATCCCTCTGCTGATTAGTCTATTCCTTGATCTATATGTCTATTATCTATTTGTTTTAAGTAATTAAATAAGCATCTATAAACCCATTAACCAATACAAAATCTAGGATACTAACAAAGACCTCCATCATCCAGTTGGGTCCTGTCCCATCCAGATACCTGCCACCTACAAACTGAAAAAACAAACCAACCAAACAAAAAGCCACCTATGGTTCTGTTTTTTATTTCCTTGCAGATATTTTTGTATGTGTTAATTTCATAAAAATTCCTGAAAATAATTTTTTTAAATTGTGCTTAATCAAAGGAGACACTGATGTATAGAACAGTCTTATGGACTCTGTGGAAGAGGGAGAGGGTGGGAAGATTTGGGAAAATGGCATTGAAACATGTAAAATATCATGTAAAAAATGAGTTGCCAGTCCAGGTTCGATGCACAATACTGGATGCTTGGGGCTAGTGCACTGGGACGACCCAGAGGGATGGTATGGGGAGGGAGGAGGGAGGAGGGTTCAGGATGGGGAACACATGTATACCTGTGGCGGATTCATTTTGATATTTGGCAAAACTAATACAATTATGTAAAGTTTAAAAATAAAAGAAAAAAAAGAAAAAAATGGTATCATGAAATATAATCTCCTATAACTTGTTAAACTTTCAGTCACATTGTTAATATTCATCCATTTTGTTGTTTATATAGTTTTAGCTTATTTATGTCCTTTTACGTTAAACACTTCCATTTTTAAAAATTATTTTAAAGTATATGATCTATTGTGGAACGGCATTCAGTTTTTTCTGAGTTTTGTTTTTGTATGTGTGCATGCTCAGTTGCTCAGTTGTGTCTTACTCTTTCCTACCCCATGGTCTGTAGCCCACCAGGCCCCTATGTCCATGGAGTTTTCCAGGCAGGAATACTGGAGTGGGTTGCCATTTCCTCCTCCAGGGTATCTTCCTGATTCAGAGTTAATTCATGTCTCCTGTATTGGGAGACAGATTCTTTACTGCTGAGTCACCTGGGAAGCCTTATTTTTGTAGACTGGACTGCTATTATCTTGTTTTCCAATATACATCATAAGAAATTCTTTTGGTATTACAGAGAGGATAGTGTTTCTCCATTTAATACAATTTTAATTTATAAAATAGTACCACTTTTCCAGGGCAATTTCCCACCTTCTAAAATCTATAAAAATATTAAAATATTTTACTGATCTGAATCATCTCCAACTATTAGTATTTTAATTGATATCAGTCAAATGGACAGAAAAATAGCATGTTATTTATTTTAATGTTGTCATTGTGTTTGTCAACTAAATTGTAAATTTTATAAAGGCAGCCGGATTTTCCTATGCTGCTTCATTTCATGTGGCATCTAATAATCTTGATTATATAATAGGTCTCTAATAGATTGAATGTAGATTAATCTACAAGACATGTTGATAAAAATTATTTTCAGTCATCATAGTAGTTGGTAATAAGTAAATAATACTTTAAAAGAGGAATGGGGAATAGAAAAATAGCTCCAAACTTGTATACAGCATAATGCCCAGAATTAGCATGAGAAATGAGAAAGTGTTGACTGAAGAAAAATGTACAGCCTAAAAGTTGCAAGCTGTTTTATTTGAGGCCTTACTGAGAATTATAATGAAAAGGACATTATAGGGGACTGGAATGCAAAAGTAGGAAGTCAAGAAACACCTGGAGTAACAGGCCTTGGAATATGGAATGAAGCAGGGCAAAGACTAATAGAGTTTTGCCAAGAAAATGCACTGGTCATAGCAAAAACCCACTTCCAACAACACAAGAGAAGACTCTACACATGGACATCACCAGATGGTCAACACCAAAATAAGATTGATTATATTCTTTGCAGCCAAAGATGGAGAAGCTCTATACAGTCAGCAAAAACAAGTCCAGGAGCTGACTGTGGCTCAGATCATGAACTCCTTATTGCAAAATTCATACTGAAATTGAAAAGTAGGGAAAACCAGTAGACCATTCAGGTATGACCTAAATCAAATCCCTTATGATTGTACAGTGGACATGAGAAATAGATTTAAAAGACTATATCTGATAGAGTGCCTGATGAACTATGGACTAAGGTTCATGACATTGTACAGACAGGGATCAAGACCATCCCCATGGAAAAGAAATGCAAAAAAGCAAAATGGCTGTCTGGGGAGGTCTTATAAACAGCTGTGAAAAGAAGAGGAGCGAAAAGCAAAGGAGAAAAGGAAAGATATAAGCATCTGAATGCAGAGTTCCAAAGAATAGCAAGAAGAGGTAAGAAAGCCTTCCTCAGTGATCAATGCAAAGACATAGAGGAAAACAACAGAATGGGAAAGATTAGAGATCTCTTTAAGAAAATTAGAGATACCAAGGGAACATTTCATGTAAAGATGGGCTCGATAAAGGACAGAAGTGGTATGGACCTAACAGAAGCAGAAGATATTAAGAAGAGGTGGCAAGAATACACAGAAGAACTGTACAAAAAAGATCTTCATGACCAAGATAATCACGATGGTGTGATCACTGACCTACAGCCAAACATTCTGGAATGTGAAGTTAAGTGGGCCTTAGAAAGCATCACTACGAACAAAGCTAGTGGAGGTGATGGAATTCCACTTGAGCTATTTCAAATCCCGAAAGATGATGGTGTGAAAGTGCTGCATTCAATATGCTAGCAAATTTGGAAAACTCAGCAGTGGCCACAGGACTGGAAAATGTCAGTTTTTATTCCAATCACAAAGAAAGATAATGCTAAAGAATGCTCAAACTACTGCCCAATTGCACTCATCTCACATGCTAGTAAAGTAATGCTCAAAATTCTCCAAACCAGGCTCCAACAATACGTGAACCGTGAACTTCCAGCTGTTCAAGCTGGTTTTAAAAAAGGGAGAGGAACCAGAGACCAAATTGCCAACATCTGCTGGATCATGGAAAAAGCAAGAGACTTCCAGAAAAACATCTATTTCTGCTTTATTGACTATGCCAAAGCCTTTGACTGTGTGGATTACAATAAACTGTGGGAAATTCTGAAAGAGATGGGAATACCAGACCACTTGACCTGCGTCTTGAGAAATTTGTATGCAGGTCAGGAAGCAACAGTTAGAACTGGACATGTAACAATACACTGGTTCCAAATAGGAAAAGGAGTACATCAAGGCTGTATATTGTCACCCTGCTTATTTAACTTATATGCAGAGTACATCATGAGAAATGGTGGACTGGAAGAAGCACAAGCTGGAATCAAGATTGCCAGGAGAAATATCAATAACCTCAGATATGCAGATGACACCACCCTTATGGCAGAAAGTGATGAGGAACTAAAAAGCCTGTTGATGAAAGTAAAAGTGGAGAGTGAAAAAGTAGGCTTAAAACTCAACATTCAGAAAACGAAGATCATGGCATCCGGTCCCATCACTTC
>NW_011494695.1:3236626-3264868 GCF_000754665.1 Bison bison bison
GAAGAAAGCTGAGGGCCAAAGAATTGATGCTTTTGAACTTGGTGTTGGAGAAGACTCTTGAGAGTCCCTTGGACTGCAAGGATGTCCAACCAGTCCATTCTAAAGGAGATCAGCCCTGGGATTTCTTTGGAAGGAATGATGCTAAAGCTGAAACTCCAGTACTTTGGCCACCACATGCGAAGAGTTGACTCATTGGTAAAGACCCTGATGCTGGGAGGGATTGGGGGCAGGAGGAGAAGGGGACGACAGAGGATGAGATGGCTGGATTGCATCACCGACTCGATGGACGTGAGTCTGAGTGAACTCCTGGAGTTTGTGATGGACAGGGAGGCCTGGCGTGCTGCGATTCACGGGGTCGCAAAGAGTCGGACAGGACTGAGAGACTGAACTGAATTGAACTGAACTGAAAACTATAGCCTGGGATATACCTGAGTTTTTGCTAAAATACCAAAAAAGAAAAAAATATATATAGTTGAACATCAAAAAATTACTGCTAACCACAGCAAAGGAAGTGAAGTGAAGTTGCTCAGTCGTGTCTGACTCTTTGCGACCTCATGGACTATAGCCCACCAGGCTTCTCCATCCATGGGATTCTCCAGGCAAGAATACTGGAGTGGGTTACCATTTCCTTCTCTAGGGGATCTTCCGAACCCAGAGACTGAGCCCGGGTCTCCCGCATTGGAGGCAGACGCTTTAACCTCTGAGCCACCAGGGAAGGCCAAGCACAGCAAAAGACATCTCAGTTAACTTTTAGTGCTTTTCCACATGTGGGAAGATCTAAGAGTCTGAAATCATTGAAACTATTCCTTAAATATGCATTTTAACTGTCTCTATCCTCATACTTTTTCACTATCCTCAGTTCCCATCACAGCACATAGTTGGTGATGGCTACATTGGTTGATGGCTTGATGGGGGGCAACATTTTCCTTTACTGAAAGGAAAAGCAACATTTTTTTTTTCTGTAGACATAAAGCATATTTCGGATTTGTTTTGTCTTAGTAGCTTGGAAAACATTCTGTTCTTTTGGGTTTTTTTTCCTTCAACAAGATAAATACAGGCTAATTCACGTCATCAGATACACATTTCAGTCCACCCATTACCTCTTCTCAGCCTCTTCTGTGGTTATTAGTAAAGTTCAATTTCCAGTTACTTAATCTCCATCATATCATATTTGCTCCAAACAGCAAATATTTTGCTGCTGTCCTTTTCAAATAGCTGCTTGACAAGATACAATTCTAGTGTACTACTAGATTTTTGTTACATGTATAAAGTAGAGGCTGAGCAAAATAAACACAGAAGAAAGTACATTCTCCAAAAGTTGACCTTGTGAACCTTAGATATAATAAAAAAGAGACACAGCAAATTTTTTTCTCTCACAAATAGAATGTTTGGAAACATCACTGTGTTTCTATATAATGATTGACCAAACTGTATTTTGAATAAAGGCATGAATTTGACCTTGGACTTCTTACTTCATCTAAAAAATTATATTTAAATGCTACTAAATTGTCTAAAATAAGCTCAAAACTCAGCACAACCTGATAGTTCATCACAGCTTTATTTCTGTTCATGTTCTTTTGAGGATTGTGTATGTAAAAAGGAAAGGAAAGGAAAGTGAAGTCGCTCAGTCATGTCCAACTCTTTGGGACCCCGTCGACTGTAGCCCACCAGGCTCCTCCGTCTGTGGGGTTCCCCAGGCAAGAATACTGGAGTGGGTTGCCATTTCCTTCTCCAGAGGATCTTCCCAACACAGGGATTGAACCCAGGTCTCCCGCATTGCAGGCAGACGGTTGAAGACATATGTAGAAATGTAGAAGTTTAACTCAAAATTTTGCTGCCTTAGAAACACAAACACATTACCCTTTCTGAACCAAATTGCTTGAGCTTTCAGAAGTAGGGGACAGTGCATCTCTTTGCCCTGCAGGGAGTAGTTCATCATTCCCACATAAGACATTTCGGAACATGGTTAGTGTGATAGACTCTAAATACTTAGTGCCCATCAGCTGTAGTGCTGTTGGGAGTAAGTTTTATAAATTTTCCTCAAAGACTGAAAGAGTTAACGTGCTCTGCAAAGAAGCTGAATTATTATCAAATAGAAAAATGATAGGACCCACACATTAGAAATTCATTTCATACTAAACTGGTCCTTTTAGAAGATTACAATATAATTTTTCTCATTAAAGGCTCTTTGATATGGTTCAAAGAGGGTTTGTGTGAAGTTTCTTTTTTGCTAAGGATGGACTTGAATTTGAACAAACTGCAGGAGATAGTGAAGGGCAGGGAAGCCTGGCATGCTGCAGTCCATGGGGTCACAAAGGGTGGGACATGACTTAGGGACCGAACAACAAGGATGGAGAACTCTGCTCTTTGCAGTATAGTCTTTGATGCACGGTTTTGAATTTTAAAAGTAATTGCCTAAGGAATGGGGATGTGTGTTGTTTGCATATGAATTGCTGCCCTTCAACTATTCTAGTTTCATCAGCCAAGTACCAATTAACCAACAGTACTGATGTCCTTTCAATTAGTAAAGAAAGATTTCAGATGATTACATTTAAAGTAACAAATACAGCCCCAGAGATCAAGTCCAAGTTTAAAGAAAAGAAAAAATAAAAGGATATTCTGAAGCCCTTCTTCTTAAACACTTGACCTGTTATATAGGAATATCAGTGATGAATTATATGAGAAAAGTCAGGTTACATAATCTGTAAGTTTTGTAGTTCTATAGAAATCAATCTTGAAGTAAGAGCGTTGTTAGGAGAATAATATGTTTAATCAAGTTAGAGATGTATATCATTTTATTTAAAATGTTTAGGGATGCATAATGCCTACTGCTAGTTCTTCAGATGTGTATTAAATTGGGAATTTACACCTGCTTTTTTGAACAAAGATTATGGGTTAAAATCTCAGAAGTGATTTCAGCCTGTTGAAGATGATATGCTGACACACCACAATATACTAAATTCTTTACAAAAGACACAAAGATGAATGAGTCCCCAGGAATAAAACTTGTCTAAAGTTCACAAGCTGCTTCAAATTATGAGAACTTCAGTTGTTTACAGGATAAAAATAACACACTAAGAAGTTTATCTTGTTTCTCAGAACTTACCAGTTGGTAGAAATTTTGAACAAATGTTAAAGAGGTAATCTATTATACTAATGGTAAATATGAAAACTCAATTCATAATCCAATTAATAAAACCCTTACAATTTTAAGCTAATAGGTCAGCATTTGGCTAAATCAAAATTCTCAGAACACATTAAAATCCCCTGGAAGATCAAAAATACGAACTTTCCATTTCTAATAATTTATAGTTAGCTCGTTTTGAAATAATCCTCCTAGCAAAAACAATTAGAAAGTCTAAATAGGAAATGATCATTTGGAAATATATTAGTGTGAGCACAATTGTTGCAGGAAAATGGGATGCAAGAGGATGGTCTTGTCCTAGGTCTTCAGAGAGCCCCTGGTACGGGCTATCAAGTGATGTTCCTTGGCTTGATGCAGAAAAGAATTCAAGAGTGAGCCCACATGAAGGGAAAGCTGATTTAATCTGGGACATACACACTCCATAGATAGAGAGTAGGCTGTCTCAAAAGGCAAGGGGCCTGAGTGTGGGGCTGGTCAGTTTTTATGGATTGTGTAATTTCATAAACTGAGTAGGAGGATCACTGTTTGGCAGAGGGGGTGAGGATTTCCAGGAATTGGGTTACTGCCCATTTTGGCCTTTTATCCATTGACTTAGAATTGACATGGTGCATGTAGGTGTGTTGTTTAGCACATGCTAATGTATTGCAATGGGCATATCATGAAGCTCAAGGTCCACCAGAAGTCACATTTTCTGCCATCTCGGGCATAGTTGTCTCTAACTGGTTTGTGTTGTGCCCTCAATGGTTATGTCATTCTGTTAAAAGTGGCACCCTGGCCCCTTCTCTCTTATCTCAGAAGCAAGCCAAAAGTAGAAGGGAGAGATAGGGGAGATTATCATTTAGGTTCATATTTCCCATTCTTTGTGTTTCACTTTGCTCACTACTGCAAAAATCTAGCCATGCAGGGAGATGTTGCTTTCTTAGTCACTGTTGTTACCTGAAGGAACTTGGATCTACTCACTAACTCACAGCAAAGCCAATCTACTGACACCAGGTTGTGGTGAAGGAAAGTACAGCTTTTATTTGCAAGACACCAAGCAAGGAGTATGGGTAGCACATGGTCAAAAGCCCCGACTCTCTGATGGCTTTCAGGGAAGAATTTTTAAAGACAGCACTTGGAGATGGGGCTTCAGAAGGTACGTAACTTTCTTCTGATTGGTTGGTGGTGAGGTAACAGGGTGGTGTTTCACTAATGTCAATACTGGCGTTCGGGTTCCAATCAGGTCCAATGCCGTGGTCAGCATGTAGTAACCATCCTCTTAGAGGGTGGGAGGGTCTTAGATCCTGAAGAACAACTCAATATCTGTCAGATGGTTATGTATATACCAGTGAAGAGGAACTAGGATTCTGTTTTATTAATGAACTATTGTCTTTACTTTACTTGTGTCAGTTACAAATTGGCACTTGCCGTTCACCTCTGTAAGGATTAAATCATGTGCTGCTGAAACTGCTGACCTTCGACATGTCCTAAAGTGAGTTCAAGGTGGAGATCAGATATGAGGCTCTCTGTGCTCTCAAAAAGTGGCAGAATGTGTTTTCAGACAGATATTTTCAGGAACTGATTTTATGAGCCCAGTTCTTTCATCTTCTCATATCTAGAAGAGCACTAAGTTCCTTCATGGTGACATTTGCTTCTAGTGACTAGCAAAAACTGCAAAATGTGTGCTTGATTGCATGTACTCCTTCTTCACTGAAATCACTTATGTACTGACCTTCCTCTGCCTGCCTCTTTGGAGCTGTTTCTCAGAGCTATCTGAGGGCTATCTCCCAGGCTGCAGCCTTCATTTTGCCCCAGATAAAACGTAGCTTGCAACTCTTACACTGTGCATTTCTTTAAGTCAGCATGTATTTGATTGCTTTTCCTTTGTTTCTATGTTTCCTCACTTCCCTAATTAGTAACTGCATTGATCTGTTATTTGAAACTCAAAGAAGGGCTAAGAGACTAAAGCATTATTTTACATATAGGAAATTGAGGACACTGAGGGACTTTTGTACTTGAAAGGTCCCCATAGGGTCCTGCTCATTTTCATTATGTCTACTATTTGTTTTAATGGATGCCACTGTGGTATGATGGTATGAGGGTGAAGATTGCATTTTATGGCTTTTATACCCTTATCAAATAGGATCTTGCATGGGATAAATTAAATACAAAGTCAACTATCTGTATCTCTTTGTTTATACACATGCATTGTGTGTGTGTGTGTGTGTGTGTGTGTGTGTTTAAACTAAAGCAGCTAGGAACTCAAAGGATGAGTTAATTTTGTTGTCGTTGTTGTTCAGTCACTCAGTCACGTTCAATTCTTTGTGACTCCATGGACTGCAGCACTCCAGGCTTCCCTGTCTTTCACTATCTGCCAGAGTTTGCTCAATTTCATGTCCATTTAGTCAGTGATGTTATCTTACCATGTCATCCTCTGCTGCCTGCTTCTCCTCCTGCCCTCAATTTTTCCCCGCATCAGAGTCTTTTCCAGTGAGTCGGCTCTTCACATCAGGTGGCCAAAATATTGGAGCTTCAGCTTCATAATCAGTCCTTTCAATGCATATTCAGGACTGATTTCCTTTAGAATGGACTAGTTTTACCTCCTTGCAGTCCAATGGACTCTGAAGAATCTTCTCCAGCACAATTCAAAAGGATCAATTCTTCTGCACTCAACCTTCTTTATGGTCCAACTCTCATAGCTATACATTTTTCAAAAACTCATGGATTTATGTTTTTCTTTCACTCCCATAGAAACAGCATTCTTTGATAAAAGTTCAGTCTTGAAGCATTGCCTAACATTAATTTGCCATATTTTAAAAGACACTATAGTGCAGAACAAGAAATGGAAGTAAATATCACCAGTTTCGCTTTAGTATTTCCTTGTTAACATTAACTGATATCAATCGGGATGGGGTTGGGGGATGTCTTCTATATGGGTCATTTAGGTAGGTAAACATATGTTGTCATCTGCCCTGTACTTAAGTAGGAAACAGACATTTAATTTGGCCAGCACACTCTGCTAGAAGCAAAGGCCCTCAAAAGGAGTCTTTAATCCTATATTCAAATACTCCTCCTGATATCAAGAGCCCTATTGTGTCCAGTACCCTGGCAGGTTGCTTTTGTTCAGTATCTCCTTCTTCTAGAAAACAGACCTTTAATTTCATATTTAGAACCTACTAAGGAGAAGCTATTGAAGAGTATTTTAATGGTAGTTAACTCTCAGCATTCCCTCTGGGGGAGAAAAAAAAGGAAAAACAGAAAAATTGTATCCCAGTGACATGCTGCAGTTCTGCCTTATTTTTCCCACTTGGCAGGAGATTGCACAGCTCCTCTGCCTACTACCTTCACTTTCTTCACTCTCAGATCTGTAGAAATTCTCAGCATAATTGTCTTTTTGGTAACCTCTGAAGATTTCTTGGGTGTAATAGTCAAGGATCATAATTCTTCCCCATAAAACATAGACGATACAACTCCTTGGAAACAGAAAGAAATATGGATTGAAAATATACACAATGCTTTTATTAATGTTTACTTGTTGAAGGGATACAAGTTATCTCTCTTAATTTTTTCCTAGTTTCTATAGCATATTCAAAAGCAGAGACATTACTTAGCCAACAAAAGTTCGTCTAGTCAAGGCCATGGTTTTTCCTGTGGTCATGTATGGATGTGAGAGTTGGATTGTGAAGAAGGCTGAGCGCCGAAGAATTGATGCTTTTGAACTGTGATGTTGGAGAAGACTCTTGAGAGTCCCTTGGACTGCAAGGAGATCCGACCAGTCCATTCTGAAGGAGATCAGCCCTGGGATTTCTTTGGAAGGAATGATGCTAAAGCTGAAACTCCAGTACTTTGGCCACCTCATGCGAAGAGTTGACTCATTGGAAAAGACTCTGATGCTGGGAGGGATTGGGGGCAGGAGGAGAAGGGAACGACAGAGGATGAGATGGCTGGATGGCATCACTGACTTGATGAACGTGAGTCTGAGTGAATTCCAGGAGTTGGTGATGGACAGGGAGGCCTGGTGTGCTGCGATTCATGGGGTCGCAAAGAGTCAGACACGACTGAGCAACTGATCTTATCTGATATATTTCTTTAGCTTCCCTGGGAGCTCAGACAGTAAAGAATCTGCCCGTAATGCCAGAGATCCAGATTTGATCCCTGGGTCAGGAAGATGCCCTGGAGAAGGGAATGGCAACCCACTCCAGTATTCTTGCCTGGAGAATTTCATGGACAGAGGAGCCTGGTAGGCTACAGTCCATGGGGTCACAAAGAGTCAGACACAACCGACTAACAATTTTCACTTTCATATATTCCTTGGTACATTTAAAAACATAATTTTCTTCCTAGGAGTCTTGTATAATCCTTTAAATTGTGGTCCATCTTAACATGGTATCTTAGTGTAGTGTAATAAAGGTTCATCTATGCATAACAGCTGGCTTTTGCACATATTTTTGTCTTTATGTAGGCATACAGTGATAAATACTATCATTTTTTTGTCTAAATGTAAAATAATTTTAAATTAGTAGAAATATTTTTACATATCAGATAATAAATATTGCGTTATAACTTAATTGCCAGCATTTTTTTGTTTCTTATTAACACTTAAAACGACATCTTCCAACCAACTTAGGCTTCAATTCAGAAAAATGTAGCACCTCTGATCTTGCTGCTCATTGGCAATTAACACACAATTCTCACTGTCCTCCCCACCCCCACGTCTGTGTACCAACACCGTTTGCCCTGCCTGGAAGGCTTCTTTGCCCTCTGCCTTCACGTTGTGTTTGACCAGTACAAGCAATATTCAGAAGGTCTTAGAGTGGGAGGAGAAGAGGAGGGGAGATGGTTATTCCCGTACCTCCTATTTTTTACTTTGCTACAGATCTGGCAAAGGCTTTATCTCTCTATGGCCCTAAGGTTTGTCTCAGTGGACATGAATCTGAGCAAACTCCAGGAAATAGGGCAGCCTGGAGTGCTGCAGTCCACAGGGTCACAAAGCGTCAGAAAGGATGTAGCGTGGAACAGCAACAGAAGGTTTGTGTAGTAGTCCGTGGGTCAAGTTTTCGCTGGACTCCGGGAATTCTGTTTACCTCTTTTTTCCCTTCAGGATCAGATGTAATGTATTTCCTTCTGTCTAAGTGATATCACCTGTGCCCACCATTTCAGAATTCATGCCTTGCAGTTTCAGAACCCATGTTGATCGCTTAAATCTGCTCAAACCTTTGCAAATAGACCCTTCATTGATCTCTTTTCAGTTAACCCATCCTAAGTGTATCATCTCTCTCGTGGTAGAACCCCAACTGACACACAACCCAGTTTTTTCTGTGCATTATTTTTTTTTAATATCAGCTGAAATTAGCCTGTTAATGTTAAATTTAGTTTTGGTGTATGCTTTGTGTCAGTAAATACTCAGAAATTAGGTTGACTGGTAGTTTACACTTGGTACTTTGTAATGCTTAGGCATAAGGGTTATGCTGTGGTTACAAAGTTGGACGTGTTTTTCCTTTTTCTGTGCTATAAAACAATTTAGTTATCATGTGATAACATTTTTACTTTACGTTGTTTAATATACGCTTTGCTGTATTTAGTCGCTCAGCAGTGTCCAATTCTACAATCTCATGGACTGTATAGCCTCCCAGGCTCCTCTGTCCATGGGAATTCTTCAGGCAAGAATACTGGAGTGAGTTGTACGCATTCCTCCAGAGGATCTTCCCAACCCCAGGGGTCAAACCCAGGTCTCCTGCATTGCAGACAGATTCTTTACTGTCTGAGCTACCTAGAATACTGGAGTGGATAACCTATGCCTTCTCCAGGGGTAGTATATGTTATGTTATATTAAAATCTGAATGTAATGACTTGTGGGACCATGTCATCTTGGAGTATCGACCAACAGGGCCTTAATATTCCCTTTAGCTTACCTACCCTTGAGATAGGATTCTGACACAAGCTATCTGCCTCTCTTTTCTTGGAACATTTATTTTAGAAAATTTATAATTGCAAATTCTGACTCTGCTCTGTGAGCTATAAATCATTTAAAAGTCTCTTGGCAGTTTTACAACCCAGGAATGTCTTTCTCAATGACCTAGAGCTATCCCAGTGAAACATAATCATCAGGCTTAAGAGCACCCTAATCTCCCAGTCCCAATGGAAGAGTAAGAGCCTACCTCCAAGTTGTAAAACTTCCTCCAGCCATGAAGACAGGAGAAAATTTAGTTTTTATAGTAAGACCAGTTAGCAAATAAAGGTGGCATAAAATCTCCCTCACTTCATCTCATAAACCCCTTGTTACAGCAGAATTGAGTTGAGAATCCAGTTCTCTTCCTTGTTTGAACAGGCTCTTGAACTCACCCTAGGCTTTTCATGTATGGCCAGTACAATTGTCACTTTAGACAGTATCTTTTTCATATTTCTCATTTTTATATACCACTATTAGTTTGAGGATGACATGGATGGCATCACTGACTTAGTGGACACAAGTTGGAGAAATCTCTAGGAGATAGTGAAGGATAGGGAAGCCTGGCATCCTGCAGCCCCTGGGGTTGCAAAGAGTCAGACATGACCGAGCAACTAAACAATAACAATATTAATTTATATTTTTTCAAGAATCACTTCTTAGTTCTGTTGTACTTCTCTTTCCATTTCAAAATGTCTGCTATCTTTATTTTATCAGAATCACCCGGGGAGTGTTTTTTATTTAATTTATTCATTTTTTGACTGCAGAGTCTTCATTTATGCACTGGCTTTCTGTAATTGCAGAGAGCAGGGGCTACTCTTTAGTTGCTGTGCTCAGGCTTCTCTTGTGGAGCCCGATCTCTAGGTGCTCCTGCAGCCTTTGTATCACAGAGGCTTAGTTGCCCTCCAGCTTGAGAGTTCTTAGTTCCTGACCAGGAACTAAACCTGTGTCCCCTGTACTGGCAGGCAGTTTCTCAACCACTGAGCACGGAAGTCCCTCTGCTTTCTTTCATGAAGTATAATCCTTATATTTTTTTAGTATTTTTCTTATGTTATCGAATATGTCCTTTATTGTTTTCATTTTTCCTTTTGTGAGTAATGATGGGTTTTTATGATGGTTAATTCCCCTCAGTAAAATTGTCATCAATTTCATAGTTTTAAATATAGTAGTCACTATTTGAAAAGTAAATTTTGATTACGTCTTTTATCCAAGAATTTTTTAGGAAATAATTGAATAATTTCCATTTCTCCAGGTATTTTTTAAATTGTTATATTTACAATTTCTTTATAGTTGTAAATGCAGCATTAGCAGACAGTAATTAACTACAATGTCTATTTTTTTTTGTTTTATCACTTCTAAGAGCTTTTATGCAATAGATAAGACAGCAGTGTTGGCTTTGATTTTCAGAGGACTCAGTAATAATATTTGTTTTTCATAAAAAAAAAAGGATAAAAGGACAGCCATCATTTAATAAGCTTGCCACTAAGCCAATTCCCATCTGCCTATTAGTATGGATGCCAATAGCACACAAATTTTAATCTTTGAAAGGATTTCATAAAGAAAAATCTAGAATTACAATGGACACTTGGAGAAATTTTTGACAACAAGATGTTTCATTTTAGACAACTTAGCTCAAAAAGGAGAAGACAGATTGTATATTTGTTTGTCTAAAAAGAATTTATATGAGCGTTCACTTACTTAAATGAGCTATAATGACGTGTGTGTGTGTGTGCGTGTGCATACACGTGTATGTGTACTCAAAAGAGGATTCTTGCATCTAATCTTTCCCTTGAGAATAGTAATTTCATATTTGTCTGAAACTGGCTTCTTCAAAACTTTCTCTTTTTATTCTTTTTATTTTGTTCCTTTTCCTATCCTCTCTCTTGGGGATTTTTGGATATCAGTTAATCAAAAACTGTTATGTGTTCACTCTAAAAATATCCAGTCTAGATATATATTGTCTTCAAAAAGAAAAAAAAAAGTAAAGAAAAATTACTAAACTGAAATTATTTTGCTTAAAATATGTGTTTTTTTTTTTTTTTAAAGCCCTATAACTTGGAAATGTAGAACAGTGGCCTTGCTCAAAATCTTAGGGAAAATATGGTCTCTAGTTCCACAAATGAAGAAGAAAGCTTAAGTATGATTTAAAATTCTTTAAAATTCAGTTTTCTAAACACATAAGCTTGTAAATTGTCTTACAAATAAGTACATGGAATATTACTGTTAAGTCAATAACAGAAGTCAAGTAATGGGCATGTCTTTTTCCATGTTTTAGTACATAAATTAATAGCAACAGAATTTCTGGTTTATACAAGAGTATGTCTAAACTTCTCATATAAATTTTTGGAAAGTTCCAACATTTGTTTTTGAGTTAAAGAAGCTATCATTGTTCTCATAGTAGTTTAAGCTTTCAAATTACTAAATGGTGTAGAAAGAAATTAGTTTGTAATAATTGGATATCTCTTAAAGTGTTAAATCCCATAAATTTAGTAATACTGGGAATAACAAGAGAATAATGTATTGACTTTAATTACAATTTCAAAATTCTTAATTAAATTTAAAATCTTAGACTAACATTAAGGTTTTTTAATAAATAATCTTTGGTTTCTTGGATAATTTGAGGGCAAGGAAAAATAGAAGTTTTGGTCATTAAGCATAATTTACCTTGTTTACTTTTACCATATAGAATGTGAAAATGCCTTTGCAAAATGTTATCACCTTTATTTATCTTTTTTTTGCTACAATAGAATTGTTGAAGGTTATAAGAAATATCTGCTCATAAAGATGAAGAGTTTATGGATTTGTAATTTAGTTGTCAATGTGTTTGTGTCTGTAGGGAACAAAAATTGGTTACTTTGGTTCAGATGATAATTAATATAAATAATTGAGATTATATCAAGTACGAAACAAGAATGATATTAATATGGACTTTCTTGAAATGGCCCAGTTAATAGATTTTTTTCTGTCTTTTTATAAAGAGATTAAAATGATTAATAAAAGAAAGTAAGCTTTGATATTCTCCAAATTTTAATAAACACAAAGCTATTTTCAGAATTGTTTCCCAAAACATAGTTCCATTATCATAGTTTATATGCATAATTAGCCTTCTCATGTGAAAGGAAAAATGTTCATACTGAAACCCAAAGACTAGGTACTATTTACCTATTAATTCTTGTTTTCAGATTTATTATACTTGTTACTCAGGTATAGAAAGTGACATTTGGTGATATATTGGCTTATGATATATGCTATATGATTTGATTGATTTTAATTTGATTCAAAAGCCTTTTCGGTGTTCTGTATTTAGGTTTTTATTCAAGAATAATTAACGACTATATTCTTAGAAATTAGTTGAATGTCATTCCTAAAATAAGGATTCTACCATCTGTTTTATAAAATGTAAAGACTCTCTTGATGATGAATACCAGATGGGTGAAAGACTTGAGTAAGTGAAGGCTGTCACCAAGGGCCGCACAGAGGGGTGACCTGGGGATGAGGTCGCAGTGAGCAACTTACCTGTCAGGCATTTTCGCTCAGAATTCTTAAGACTTTCTCTCTGGTACATGTCCCATCTGCCAACCCCAGAATTTTGGGAAAGATATATGAAAGTGGGACATAGCTGTTTGAATGCTAGCAAATGGGGATTTTATACAGTTGTTATCATTCACCCGAACATGAATGCATCGTAATTGTTTATTTGGTTTCTGGATGGCTAGAAAGTTTGCTCAGTCAAAAGACAGCTATCTCAGTGTAAGCTGAAAACCTCAAAACATTAAGACTGTTTACACCTTGGCTTATCTAACTTAAATACTCAATACCGAATACACTCATGTTATATTTTTATATTTAAAAACAGCTTTGCAAGACACCAGGAATGTCATTCTTCCTAAATTTCTCAGGTATCCTTCAGGGTTCTGGCCTGAGCAATGAAAATTAGCAGACTAAATATAGAGACTGTCTCCTTTTGTTCTCTGGAAGCATTTGTTCTTTTACACTTTAAGTGTATTATAAACAGAGGTATGCTTCAGATTTCATAGTGAGATGAATCCCTGAGCCATTTTATTTTTTTTAATGTTCACAATAGAAATGGTTCTAAATGAGGGCCCTTCCTCTTCTTGCCTCTGAGATTTGCTTTCATTAGGGAGGCAAGATTTCTCTCTTTCTCAAGTGGAGAGGAGTGTAAGTGTATACCAGTCCTCATAAAAACTCATAATTTGAGTTTTCTCTCCTGTGTTAAAGAAAAGCACTTTCTGTACATGTGTGGATAACCATTTGCCTCTCATCACATACTTCTGAGAGTCGGATACAGGAAACTGATATGGTTATTTGCTGTCATTAATAATAGTCTGATTTTACTCTGGAACTTTCATGCTTGCTTTCAGAATAATATAAATAGACTAAGTATTAGCATTTTATCCAATTCTCATCATCTACAAACACCTTTGTTTTTATAATCTATAATCAACAATAAAAATTGGGAGAATAAAAGGTGCTTAAAAGCTTTCACAATTATCTAATGTATTATTATAAAGTTTTAAAGCTCTGTATGGTAAGAACATCTGCTTGTGAATGCAGGAAACACCAGAGAAAAGATTCCATCCCTGGGTCAGGAAGATCCCCTGGAGAAGGAAACAGCAACCCACTCCAGTACTTACATGGAAAATCCCATGGATAGAAGAGCCTTGCAGGCTACAGTCCATAGTGTCACAAAGGAGTTGGGCACAACTTAACGACTGAGCATCCACACACCCATACAACCAAATTTATTACTAATAAGTTCAAAAGGATAAATATGGACTCCTTGTGTGACCTTTAGCCAAGAACTGGAAATAACTATTAATTAAGGCTCCTTTTTAATTTTACTAGAAGAATCCTCATAGATTCTGTTAATACAAACATTTGCACTGAAAATCTATGGAATTAACACTTAGATTCATCATTCTAGTTAAAAAAATTGACCCTTGAGTTCATATCTCTTAGTTAAAAAAATTGTGTTTTGCATTTCCAAGAGTTCAGTGCTGACAAGGCATCCCAGTAATAAAGATTCTTAAGAATATTGACTCAAGTAGCATGATCCTCGGAGAAGGAGATGGTACCCCACTCCAGTACTCTTGCCTGGAAAATCCCATGGATGGAGGAGCCTGGTGGGCTGCAGTCCATGGGGTTGCTAAGAGTCGGACATGACTGAGCGACTTCACTTTCACTTTCCACTTTCATGCATTAGAGAAGGAAATGGCAACCCACTCCAGTGTTCTTGCCTGGAGAATCCCAGGGAGAGGGGAGCCTGGTGGGCTGCCGTCTATGGGGTCGCACAGAGGTGGACATGACTGAAGCAACTTAGCAGCAGCATGATTCTAAGACCAGCACCTTCCACATGTCAGGAGCCAATGATTGCTACACCTTAAAAAAAACCTCATTTCCCTTTCCCCCCTAATTCCTTTCCCCTTTTCTATTAATTTGCAATTCCACTTATTGTGAGTTGTTTTCATGTTGCAACATTCAAATAGGTTTGAGTTAATGGCCTTTTATTAGTTTCACTTCTTCATCTTTTGCAAATTCATTTTCAAAGTAGAAAGTCTCTTCCATGCTGTTTTGGAATTAAACAAGTATGTCAGGAAGTAATACTTAATTTTTGAGACTCCATCTATTTCTAATATATTTATTGCATGAGAATGCCACTTTTTATATTAACACTCTAAGAATTATACTAGATATATTACAAGGGAGATCCTCTCCATTTCTTCATACAGATTATATGCATCTTCAACAAGAGCTAAGAAAATAACCAGAAAAGTTATGATTTTAAAGAATTTTAATTATCTCATTAAATGTTAATGTGTTAATTTGAAACAAGTTGTACAAATCGTTATTGCAGAGTGATTTAACAGGGGCATTATACCGATTAATATCTGCACCATTTACAGCAGAGAGAGTTTTTAAAAAGCAATTTTCCCTGAGGCAAAGAATTCTGTGCAAATGCATGAAACTCCAAAGATCCATGTATAAGCTTCCTTGTGACATTTTTTTTTTCACTTTCATTATTTGGAAAAGCAGGAAAAATTAACAGATGATCAATTCTTTATGTGTTTGTTTAGAGTTAGAATATACATGTAATGCTGTTATTTTCAATTAATTTCTTAGAAAAGGATCAGAGTTCATTAATAGCATAACTGAATTAAGACATCTAATTACTTTAATCAGTTGGACCATAGCCTGATTTAGCCTATTAATAACACAATTATATTTCCGTGTTGATTTTGGAGTATTAAAGTCACTATCAAGCTTCTCTTGGTCCAAGCTCTGACAATCTTTGTTGAATCTTGCCCTCATTTTAGATGATAATTCCACATGGATGTGTATTTTGGGCTTGTGAATATATATACCATTTCTTTTACTATCTTCAGAAAATGTTACTTTTTAGTACTGTCAAAAATCTAAAATAGTATGAACATGGTTAATCTGACTTTTTGATTCTTGAGTATACCTCTACAATGTATCACTTTTATTAAGAATAAATGTAAGTAGAATAAATTAGTAATGTTTTTTTTAATTTTATTTTATTTTTAAACTTGTAATGTTTTTTGTTAATTTATTATTCAAACAGTTTTTATTGGGTGCTTGCTGTATGTTGAGTTTCCCTAATGGCTCAGATGATAAAGAATCTGCCTGCGGTGCAGGAGACCAAAGTTGCAGGCAGATTCTTTACCATTTGAGCCATCCGGGTCAGAAAGATTCCCTGGAGGAGGAAATGGCAACCTACTCCAGTATTCCTGCCTGGAGAATTCTATGAACAGAGAAGCCTGCTGGGCTACAGTCCATGGGATTGCAAAGAGTCAGACATATCCGAGTTAATAACACTTTGTTGTATATTAGACACAAAGAATATTTAAAAATGAACAGCATTTACATCCTGCATGTTATCATGTTCACAGAAATGTCCAATGAAAATATGAAATAGGAAAATGAGTTAGGATCAAATTTTTAGTTTACAAACTTGTACCTATGGAGAATATTGATATATCTCAACTACTTGTAACAAGCAAGTTATGTTTTGGGTATTTTCCTTGGAATCTCTTGGTAATATCATTAACTTGGTTGAAATCTGACCTGAAAGCTCCTTTGTAGAATTATAAATATTTCATTCTTTTGCAGGATGGACACTCACCCCAACTTAATATGTTGACACTGAAGACACTTCACACACCAAGAGAGCTGACAGAAAATCTTCACACAAAGGACTCTTGAGGAAATCAGTTTGTGGAAACAGGTAGGAAGTGGCTTGGGCAAAGCAAAGGGAGTGGGTTTATAGTTGTTAAGGGGTATAACTAAGGGAAAGTTCTCATACCTTGGCAGGAGACTAGTGAAATTTAAAATTCTCATCTGCTTCAAAGAAGAAAGTATGCACAGTCTCTTTTATCAGCCTATCCAGAGTGGGACAAAAGGGGGGAAATTTTGAGAGTTAAAAATAAGTCAACAAACATCAAAAATGTGGTCATCTGTAAAACATGCATTAGCCTATTTTTGAAAAAAAAATACATTTTTCTTAAAAAAAATCTATATAATAAGATAGAACTAGGATTTAAACTATTGTCTGCTTTAAGGAATCATGTGATTTTGAATGTCATTTTATATCTGTTAGATTCAGGAGTATTTTTTCTTTATCTTCTATAAAATTGAGCTAATACTTAATCTACATCATGACCTTAATCCTCATAGTAAGGATAAGACAGAGAGATTAGTCAGTCAGTTCAGTCGTTCAGTCGTGTCCAACTCTTTTCGACCCCATGAATCACAGCATGCCAAGCCTTCCTGTCCATCACCAACTCCCGGAGTTCACTCAGACTCACGTCCATCGAGTCAGTGATGCCATCCAGCCATCTCATCCTCTGTCGTCCCCTTCTCCTCCTGCCCCCAATCCCTCCCAGCATCAGAGTCTTTTCCAATGAGTCAACTCTTCGCATGAGGTGGCCAAAGTACTGGAGTTTCAGCTTTAGCATCATTCCTTCCAAAGAAATCCCAGGGCTGATCTCCTTCAGAATGGAGTGGTTGGATCTCCTGGCAGTCCAAGGGACTCTCAAGAGTCTTCTCCAACACCACAGTTCAAAAGCATCAATTCTTTGGCCCTCAGCTTTCTTCACAGTCCAACTCTCACATCCATAGTAAGACAGAGAGATCAAGTGTTTGACAAATGTTTCACTTTGTATTTTATTCTTCTGAAATAATACTGGTAAGTATGACTAGATATTTATTTCCAAAGAAGATCCTTTGTAGGAATTCACTGAAGCTGAGTATCCCATGACTTATACTATGTGGGCTTCCAACTCTATGTCAGTGGAACTTTCTGAATGAAGTAGATCTCAATCTGGGTAGATGGTGCAGAATCTCATCACTGTCTTACTAGATATGGCTAGGTAGGGATACTTTTGAGACACTGGGAAATGCAAAGATTGCAGGAGAAAATGTTGATACTCAGTCCTTAGATGCTAGAACCTCCATGAATAGGTTTTGAGAATAACCAAGAAATACTACATCTTAGATGATGCCAGATCAACTCTTTTTAGTTACTGGTTTAGGAATGTATCTGAAGTAAAGAGTTTAAATATATGATTTCTTAATGAAATTTAAAGATGTATATTACTTTGTCATTATATAGACTTAAAAACTTTATAAATTTTAACTCCTAATTTAGAAAATAGTATATAGCAGACACAAAATGATACTGGAAAAATTATGATTTGTTATTTCAAAGACTTCTTTGTAATATCTTTCACATACTGGGATACAAATAGTATGTAACAAAATAGCCCAAGTAAAAGCACAAATAATATCAGGGAGACTGAAATACAAAATATGTATTTCAGCACCTATTCAGGGCACATCTTGTATACAGACAGTCAATTTCACATTTTAAATTATTTATCATGGAAAATTAGTATAGAGTAAACAGCCTTCTTCCTTTCAATTATTTAAAACCAGAATGTTATATAAGCATTTCTTGAAAATGTTAAAAACTTAAAAAAATTTTTAATGTCTTTTTTCCATTTTATTAATATGTTCAAAAATAAACCAGTATATCAATCATGCTAGTCAAATATGCATGTAAATGACATAAATTGGACAGTGTGTATGAAGAAATTAATCATTGCTAGTGTTTAAACTGTAAAGACTTTTTAAATGATTAGCATAGTTGCAGTCTAATTAACTGTAATTAATAAAATCAGTAATTAGTTTTGAAACAAGAGCAGTATATTTAAAAATATACATGGTATTCAATGTATATACTATTATTATGTTAAAATCAAGACCTTCCTGAAAAGGTCTACATAGGGAAAGAAAATGAAAAAAATATATATATGTGACAAATAAAATACCAGTAATAGTCTACATATGAGGACAATTAGATTTTGTTTCAGGATGGGAAACTCTTATTTTTAACTGATAATTGTACATTTACTTTTTAAGAAACTAAAATACCAAAGAGAAATATGAATACTTTTTTTTTGCATGATTTAGAACATGCCAGTGTCTTATTACCTATATTTATTGAGACTTTGATAATCTAACACTCCTCATATGTGCTCAACATATGCCAGCAAATAAGCCTCTTCCCACCAGTCTTTTGTACCTAAATGTCAGCCAGGTTCAGGATCTGGGAGGTAGTGAGGGCCTAGTAGCCAAAATACAGTTCTTAATGCATGAAGGAGAAGATAGCTAAACAAATCTCCCAAGAATCCTTCACCCCAACCCTTATAGATGCTCACACACTCTATAAGGCAAATTTCTTTTTAACATTATTTTAGGTGGGGAAAAATGGAGGAATTTTAAACTTAATTTTCTGTAGACGTAGGGAGCTTGAAGGGACCATAGATGACTTTTACTTTCTACTATATATATGCATATATATACAGTATATACCTATATATATATGGATATATACAGTATATATATATATATATGTTTTATGCTAAAAATGCAATAGATATTATAAACATGGTATGTATCATTTCCATTATTCAAAAACAAAAATGGAAACATATTTTTAAAAGGTAGGAATAATTCCAATGGAATTTTACATGGAATGCCAATAGAGTCTCAAATAGAATTTGTGTACCATGTACATTGAAGTTATGGGTTTATCTGATATGATGACAGGGCTAAGTACAAAGTCGGTGAAAAACCCTGTTCTTAAAAAACAGTATAAATTATAGAATATGCAAGTATAACGTATTTTATGCCTCCAAGTAATGAAAGTTTGAATATTCAAATTAGAGCTCAAAGAAATATGAAGTGTAATTAAGATATAAAAGAACAGAGTAAGAATATGATAATTATGTCCTTGTGGATATAGATCACATGAGATGGCAGAATGATTTGAACTCATAGAGTAGTTATTAAGTCAAAATTAACCAGAGGAGTAAAAAACACCTTGGAAATAGTAGAATAAGAGAAAGCAATAACAACTCAAGTTTATTGTAAAACAAATAGAATTGAAAGTGTTTGTAAACACTGTTGTCTTCTTTGGTCATATGAAAGAAATTACATCTATGGCTTTGTATGTATATATTTGTACATGCTAAATATATATCTATGTATCTTTCACTGGCTCAGTGGTAAAGAATTTGTCTGCAATGCAGCAGATGCAGATTCAATCCCTTGGTCAGGAAGATTCTCCTGGAGAAGGAAATGGCAACCCACTCCAGTATTCTTGCCTAGGGAATCCTATGGACAGAGAAGCCTGGGGGGCTACAATCCATTGGGTTGCAAAGGAGTTCGACAAAACTTAGCAACTAAACAACAACTTTCACAGTAAAATGTTTATTTTAATCAAATAGAATAGTAAATGTATAAATATATTAATGTGAAAACATCTACAAATTATTTATGAACACAGCAAAAAGATGTCTAATCCTGATTTATAGTGTCTAATACGGTGAAGTTCTGAAGTATAAAAGTATACTACAGTATAAAAACATGAAGGATAAAAAGCCAAGTGTTAAAAGAAGCATGGATAATGAAATTATTCTATCAGGTAATCATTTATAGAAAATAAAAGCATGTGTCTCTATAAGGAACTCACAATAAAAATTTCTAGTCCAGATATTTTTGAGTTTGAGACATTGTGGAGAAAACTGTGAAGTTTGAGAAAGTTGAAAGAATTTACTCAGTTTGTGGGATAGACAAATGGAATCTGTCACTGGTTAAGCCTCAAGTAAGTATGTATACTAGAAATTATCGAGATGAGAATATTGAAATAATATTGCGTTTGCTGTTAGCTGAAGATATAGTTTACATTCATGTACCCATTGTTAAAAATGTATGGTTTATAGAGTACATAAACCATGCAGATGCTCAGTGAGCAAAAATAAACTACTTGCAAATTAAAATATGCACATTATTTAGCAAACAGATATGTATGTTTAAGTATGAATACTAAGTATGATTTTCCTGCTAAAACTTTAATATGTTTTTTTAATGCATTAACTTTTTAATATCTAAACTCTGATGACAATAGCAGTTAATCGTCCTAGTGCCAGTTCTCTTGCTTTAGTAAAATACATGTTTACTGATTCTTTTAATATTTAATTACTACAAAATTTATAGCTTAATTGCTAATTAGGTCACTCATTCAACAGCATTATTCAGAACTTACTATATGCAGATATCAACTATAAATATAGCAATAAATGAAGTATAGGTGGTCTCAGTTACCACTGTCTTCCTATTTCAACTAAAACAAAACTCAATAGCCTTAAAAGTTGCATTAAAGTAACATGCAACTTTATAATGCCAGGTTTATTATTTTTAAGTTATAATTTCACCATTTCACAAATTTTTGACATTGCAGAACATATAAAAATTGGAAGTGATTATAAAATGAACATATTAGTGATAACAGAACTAAAATGCCTTTGAGATATTCTGTGCTAAAAAAGATATTGATATCTGGGATTCATAGATATCATTGCTCCATCATTGAATACAACTTCCACCAAGCTAAACTTAACTGATAAGATATTCTTTGTGTTTTTCCTAAACAGTAGGCAAAAGAGAGCAAGGGTTTATTAACCTCTTTTTCATGGAGAAATGGTGTAAATCAGTACTAAAATTTTGTTAGAAGAGCTAGCTGTGAGAAAGAGGAAATATTAAGTCAGCAGAGTTCAGTGCAAATGATAATTAAAACTCACTAGGCATTACTGAGTGCCAGGAAATATCCTTAAAAACTTTACCTCCCTAGAGTTGAGAATTATTAGCATCTCATTTTACAGATATAAACACTGAAGCACAGAGCGATGAGCTTACCCAAAATGACACAGAAGTCCAGCCAGAGACAGGATTTAAACATCAGCAGTTTGACCATCACATTTTTCTTTTCACACAATCTTACAGTGACACTCAGATTGGAATCTGCTTCTCAGATCCCAGAAGGAAGGCCAGAGAAAATGTTCCCAATATATCGCCTTGCAGGCAAATAGTCAATAGATGGTGAATCGTGCATCATAAAAAGATTAGATTAGCTGACCTCTAAAGTTCCTTCCCATTTCAGCATTAGATGATTCTATGAAAGTTAATGAATTTTCGTTGACTGCTTGGCCTAGAGCCAAGATACACTGAAAAGTTGTATTGTAGAAAGAGACCAGTAAGTGCCTGCTTTATAGAGAACAGAATATGTTTGAGAGTCCGTTTCCAGCAGAAAACTCCAAGGGCTGAGAACTGCCCTGACAATTCACTTAGCTGTCAGTGGAACCCAGGGAACAAAACAGTGCTCTTCTTCTGCTCCATCTCTGCTCTCTGAATTATTTTTCTGGCCTACTGCCCTAGTGAGTGACCATGGCGACTTTCTCTTCTTTTCAGCTAATTTAATATCTGTTAAGCTAGGAGGCAAAATTACTGACATTTTTAAGCTTTGAATTTATGACAGGAGCTGCTTATGCCACAGAAACTATTTGTGTGATATTGTGACCCATGGCTAAATCTAGGAGACTTAGATTAATTTTATAAATTCATACCAGAAACCTGTATGTAGATACTGGGATGCCATATATAAATATTACTATGAGAATAGTTTTTTGTTTGTTTGTGTGTGTATGTATGTTTATATAAGTATCTGAAAAATGAGGATATAGATATTCTGGTCTTTATATTTTGGCTCAAGATAAGCCTTCTCTGATGAAAAATATGTGGGTGCGAATTTTATTTTTTTAAAAAAGGTGATAAGAGTAATATAGATAGTAAATATATACTTGTTAAAATATGAATAAAAGAATGTCCCCTTTGTTATCAAAAATGCTTTCAGCAATAACCTCAGACTTAGATGCTTAGTTTTAAGTTTTATTACTCATCTTCTGAAATTCTCTTTAGTTGATTTTTAATTTAAAATCAACTTAGCTACCCCATTAAAACTCCATACTTTGTTGTTGTGTTTTTATTTCAAAGCTCCAGATTTTGGTATCTCAACTGAATATCTTGAACAACTAGTTGCTACATTTCAGCTAAGTTTTCTCTACTGTTTTACCTAATGTAGAAATAGCTTTCTTATGACTGTGTACTCCAGAATTCAGCATAGGAAAGTCTTTGCTCTTCTTAGAGCAGGTTGTCATCCTTAATGATGTGAAACTGGTCCATGACTCAGTAAATTCCTTTTTATTTATAAATCAATATCTGACCAATCTTTCGGGAATTTGTTGTTGTTCAGTCACTCAGTTGTGTCCAACAGTTTGTGACCATATGGACTGCAGCACTCCAGGCGTCCCTGCTCTTCACTGTCTCCTGGAGTTTACTTAAACATGTGTCCATTGAGTTGATGATGCTATCAAGCCAACTCATACTCTGTTGCCTCCCTTTCCTCCTGCCCTCAATCTTTCCCAGCATCGGGGTCTTTTCCAATGAGTCAGCTCTTCGCATCACATGGCCAAAGTATTGGAGCTTCAGTTTTAGCATCAGTCCTTCCAATGAATATTCAGGGTTATTTTCCTTTAAGACTGACTAGTCTGATCTTCTTGCAGTCCAAGGGACTCTCAAGAGTCTTCTCCAGCACTATGATTTGAAAGCATCAATTTGTTGGTGCTCAGCCTTCTTTATGGTCCAACTTCACATTTGTACATGACTACTGGAAAACTCATAGCTTTGACTAGATGGACTTTTATCCACAAAGGGATGTCTTTCTTTTTAATATGCTGTCTAGGTTTATCATAGCTTTTCTTCCAAAGAGCAAGCCTCTTTTAATTTCATGGCTGCAGTCACCATCCACAGTGATTTTACAGCCCAAGAAAATAAAGTATCTCACTGTTTCCATCATTCCCCCATCTATTTGCCATGAAGTGATGGGACCAGATGCCATGATCTTAGTTTTTATAATGTTGAGTTTTAAGCCAAGTTTTTCACTCTCTCCTATCCCCTTCATCAAGATCTTTAGTTCCTCTTTGCTTTCTGCCACAAGGGTGGTGTCATCTGCATATCTGAGGTTATTGATATTTCTCCCAGCAATCTTTATTCCAGCTTGTGCTTCATCCAGCCTGGCATTTCCCATGATGTACTGTGCAGAGAAGTTAAATAAGCAGGGAGACAATATACAGCCTTGATATACTCCTTTTCCAATTTGGAAGCAGTCCTTTGTTCCATGTCCTGTTTCAACTGTTGCTTCTTGACCTGCATTCAGATTTCTCAGTGGGAAGGTAAGGTAGTCTGGTATTCCCATCTCTAAGAATACACAGTTTGTTTTGATCCACACAGTCAGAGACTTTAGTTAATGAAGCAGAAGTAGATGTTTTTATGGAACTCTCTTGCTTTTTCTATCATTGAGGCTGTTCTATGATCATTGAGATGTTGGCAATTTGATGTCTGGTTCCTCTGCCTTTTCTAAACCCAACTTGAACATCTGGAAGTTCTCAATTCACTTATTGTTGAAGCCTAGCTTGTAAGATTTTGAACATTACCTTGCTAGTATGTGAAATGAGTGCAATTGTGTGGTAGTTTGAACATTCTTTGGCATTGCCTTTCTTTGGGATTGGAATGAAAACTGACTTTTTCCAAACTTGTGGCCACTGCTTAGTTTTTCATATTTGTTGACATATTGAGTGTAGCAGTTTCATAGCATCATCTTTTAGGATTTTAAATATCTCAGCTGGAATTCATCACCTCCACTAACTTTGTTTGTAGTGATGCTTCCTAAGGCCCACTTGACTTTACGCTCCAAGATGTCTGGCTCTAGGTGAGTGATCACACCATTGTGATTATCTGGGTCATGAAGATCTTTTTTGTATAGTTCTTCTCTGTATTCTTGTCACCTCTTGTTAATATCTTCTGCTTCTGTTAGGTCCATACCATTTGCGTCCTTTATTGTGTCCATCTTTGCATGAAATGTTTTCTTGGTATCTCTAACATTATTGAAGAGATCTCTAGTCTTTCTCATTCTGTTGTCTTCCTCTATTTATTTTCATTGTTCACTTAAGAAGGCTTTCTTATCTCTCCTTTCTGTTTTTGGAACTCTGCATTCAGATGGGTGTATCTTTTCTTTTGTCCCTTGTCTTTCACTTCTCCTCTATTTTCAGCCATTTGTAAGTTCTTCTCAGACAACCATTTTGCCTTTTTGCATTTCTTTTTCTTGGGGATGGTTTTGATCACAGCCTCCTGTACAATGTTAGGAACCTCCATCCATAGTTCTTCAGGCACTCTATCAGATCTAATCCTTTATATCTATTTGTCACTTTCACTGTATAATCATAAGGGATTTGATGTAGCTTTTACCTGAATGGCCTAGTGGTTTTCCCTACTTCCTTTAATTTAAGTCTGAATTTTCTTTTCTTTTTTTTTTTTAAGTCTGAGTTTTTCAACAAGAAATTCATGATCTGAGCCATAGTCAACTCCTGCTCTTGTTTTTGCTGATTGTATAGAACTTCTCCATCTTGGGCTGCAAAGAATATAATCAATCTTACTTTGATATTGACCGTCTGGTGATGTCTATATTTAGAGTTGTATTGTTGGACTAGGGTGTTTGATATATCCAGTGCTTTCTCTTAGCAAAAATCTGTTAGCCTTTGCCCTGGTTCATTTTGTACTCCAAAGGCAAATCATTCAAGAATAACAGATATAATATCCAATAATATGATAATATGCCTGGTGACATCATCTTAGTGTCATATTGCTTGGATTAGTTTCAAAAACAACTGCAGATTTTAGAAGCTTCAGTACTTACTTTTTAGCAGGCACTAATTGACATTCAGTTGGGATAATAAAAAATATCAGCTTGTGTATTTTTTCCCCTCAAAACTCACTGTGAAACATACCTCTGTTTTCTATATCACATTGTCTCTGCCCATCTTTTCATTCAGCCTCAGTTGTGGTGGAAAATTTCTTGTAATTCAGATTCACCTTTGGTTGCTGTTGTCCATTTTAAGCAAATTGCCTCTTCCAACAACCTATCCTAGCAAAAACTGGCTTGATTTGGTCATAGGAGCAGCCCAGAAATACAAGGATGATGCCCCTGTGAGGCTATTCTCAAACCATGGGTAACTGAAGCTTTTGGTTAAGAGCTCCAGCTTCTGTTTTGTTGAATGGACCATTCTGAGAGGTGGTGTGACTTTTCACTTGCTCAGAGGAAACTTAGAGTCAAAGCCTACAGCTGTGACCATGTTACTACACCATCCTCAGGGTTGTTTTTTTTTTTTTTTTTCTTCCTACTTTCACATGTCCTGTTTTCTTACAATTACACCTGAGTCCTTGTTTCAGGGTCCATAAAAGGGAATCCAAACAAAGATAATCACTCTAGTCATGCAATACAATAAAAACCAATCATTTAGGGGGCAATGCTAAGGATTATTCAGAGGCTGCATCTCTTAAAATCTTTGCAAACAAATTGATCTCAGCACTGCCATGTAATTCACAATTTGGTTAACTCAGCATGTGTACATTTTGGAATAGAACTAAAATTGTTCATTTAGAAAAGTCTTGGCACCCCCTGAAAAATTAGGAGCAAAACATTTAAATTCTTCAAACAAAGTATCAGTGATAACCCCTACACCTAAAACATGTGAATCTGTTTTCAATCAATTAATAAGGAATCTCTATTTCAGGCCATTAGCAAATGTGTCAATTTCAAAATATTGTCAGTTAATATAAAGAGTATTTGGTCCTGAAAAAGCATACTAATGTTTTACAGTCCTAAATATCTTAAATTTTATACTGTCCAATTCATTAATTACCATGAATTCATTCTCCATTTACCCTGGAAATGGAGAACCAGAAAGTACATGCCTCAAATACATTTTTGTATGTCTAAGATATAGCTTCCATAAATCATGAATTGACATGACTGGCTTTATCTTTGAGATTCATCAAAAAATTAGAAAATAACACAGTCTTCATCTTCTACAAGATTGCTTTAAAAGATATTATCCTCCATATCATACCTTAATCCTCACATGAATTTCTACAAAATAAATTAGCAAAGAATTTAATGTGAATAAAAATTTGACAAACCATATTTATAAACCAATAAGCAGCTTTGCATAAGATTTAGAAAAGGCAGAGGAACCAGAGATCAAATGGCCAGCATCCACTGGATATTCGAAAAAGCAAGAGAGTTCCAGAAAAACATCTACTTCTGCTTTCTTCACTATGTCAAAGCCTTAGACTGCATGGACGACCACAAACTCTGGAAAATTCTTAAAAAGATGGGAATACCAGACCACCTGACCTGCCTCTTGAGAAATCTGTATGCAGGTCAGGAAGCAACAGTTAGAACTGGACATGGAACAACAGACTGGTTCCAAATAGCAAAAGGAGTACGTCAAGGCTGCATATTGTCACCCTGCTTATTTAATTTATATGCAGAGTACATCATGAGAAATGCTGGGCTATGAAGCACTAGCTGGAATCAAGATTGCCAGGAGAAATATCAATAACCAGATATGCAGATGACACCACCCTTATGGCAGAAAGCAAAGAAGAACTAAAGAGCCTCTTGATGAAAGTGAAAGTAGAGAGTGAAAAAGTTGGCTTAAAGCTCAATATTCAGAAAACAAAGATCATGGCATCTGGTCCCATCACTTCATGGCAAATAGATGGGGAAACAGTGGCAGACTTTATTTTTGGGAGCTCCAAATCACTGCAGATGGTGACTGCAACCATGAAATTAAAGACACTTACTCCTTGGAAGAAAAGCTATGACCAATTTAGACAGCATACTAAAAAGCAGAGACATTACTTTGCCAACAAAGGTCCGTCTAGTCAAAGCTATGGTTTTTCTAGTGGTCATGTATGGACGTGAGAGTTGGACTATAAAGAAAGCTGAGCACCAAAGAATTGATGCTTTTGAACTGTGTCATTGGAGAAGCCTCTTGAGAGTCCCTTGGGCTGCAAGGATATCCAACCAGTCCATCCTAAAGGAAATCAGTCCTGAATATTCAGAAGGACTGATGCTGAAGCTGAAACTGCAATACTTTGGCCACCTGATGTGAAGAACTGACTCATTTGAAAAGACCCTGATCCTGGGAAAGATTGAAGGTGGAAGGAGAAAGGGATTGCAGAGGATGAGATGGTTGGATGGCATCACCAACCCAATGAATATGAGTTTGAATAAACTCCGGGAGTGGGTGATGGACAGGGAGGCCTGGCGTGCTGCAGTCCACAGGGCTACAAAGAGTCGGGCATGACTGAACGACTGAACTGAACTGAATGATTCATGAATGAATAGTAGATTTTTTCTTTTTCTATTTTCTACCAGATAACCCAGGAGTAAATGTTCTTAGTGGTAAATTTATTTATATTAAATGTTCAATTTAAATGTATTATACTCATAATGCAGAACTGTTTCTTTTAATGATTTTTTAAAATGTAACATTGAACAATTATCCGAAAACAGGATAAGAACAAAAATGTGCTCAAATTTATTCCTCCATTGCATTCAGTTCAGTTCAGTCACTCAGTCATGTCCGACTCTTTGTGACCCCATGAATCACAGCACACCAGGCCTCCCTGTCCATCACCAACTCCTTGAGTTCACTGAGACTCATGTCCATCGAGTCAGTGATGCCATCCAGCCATCTCATCCTCTGTCGTCCCCTCCTCCTGCCCCCAGTCCCTCCCAGCATCAGAGTCTTTTCCAATGAGTCAACTCTTCACATGAGGTGGCCAAAGTACTGGAGTTTCAGCTTTAGCATCATTTCTTCCAAAG
>NW_011494695.1:3264968-3265340 GCF_000754665.1 Bison bison bison
TTCTTCACAGTCCAACTCTCACATCCATACATGACCACTGGAAAAACCACAGCCTTGACTAGATGGACCTTTGTTGGCAAAGTAATGTCTCTGCTTTTCAATATGCTATCTAGGTTGGTCATAACTTTCCTTCCAAAGAGTAAGCGTCTTTTAATTTCATGGCTGCAGTCACCATCTGCCGTGATTTGGAGCCCAGAAAAATAAAGTCTGACACTGTTTGCACTGTTTCCCCATCTATTTCCGATGAAATGATGGGACTGGATGCCATGATCTTCGTTTTCTGAATGTTGAGCTTTAAGCCAACTTTTTCACTCTCCACTTTCACTTTCATCAAGAGGCTTTTGAGTTCCTCTTCACTTTCTGCCATAAGAG
>NW_011494695.1:3265607-3269771 GCF_000754665.1 Bison bison bison
CCTGGCAATCTTGATTCCAGCTTGTGCTTCTTCCAGCCCTGCGTTTCTCATGATGTACTCTGCATATAAGTTAAATAAGCAGGGTGACAATATATAGCCTTGACATACTCCTTAAGATTCAGAGGGTGACTGAGTCTTTGTTTCTCTTACATTTATGTTTAGGAAACATGATTTATCTAAGGATATAATAAATTTAGACCTTCTTCATTGAATTTCTATTTTTTTTTTAAAGTAATCAACAAGCATATTCCTTACTTTCATCCTGAATGTACATTATTGCAATAAAATGGGATACTCGGAATAATTGCAAATCTAGATTTTTAGATGGTCTCTTACAAGTCCTTTACTGAAATCAATGGATAAAATGATGGAGATAAAGTAGTACAATTTTTTTCTGCTAACAATTTAGTAATTTCTCTTATTCATCTTCTGCTTTATTAAATTCTTAGGGAAAATATAAAATCTAAAGCAACATGATCTATCAGACTGTTTTTTATCGACTGATCCTGTGTTTAGGTTGCTCTCATGCTAGAGAATACAAAATGACAGCCCACAGTGATAGAATCCATGATAACCATATTGAATATTGCTTTTGATGTGCATGTGGGAGGAAGCTTTGTAAATTTAAATGAAAACATCAATCCTATGTTAGCAAGATTGAAGAACAAAAAACTCAATAAAGTGCAGTATCTTTGTGAGTCTTCAGATTATGATTTCCAGGCAATCAAATGGCATATTTTTACATTTAATCTGCATTATTCTTTGTTGTTATGACAGGTTTAATATATGGGCCAATGGACTTTCAGTTTCTACACATGAGAAAAATTTTATTGCTGATTTAATCATGCAACAAATATTAGCTCAATTTTCTTTTTTTTTTTTTAGTTGTGAGTTTGGTAAATTGAAAGACGACATACTGGAGGAAGATAAAAGGTATTTTAAACAAATGTTTCTTATGCTGCATGAATCAGAAAGTAAAACAAGACTACAGTAATAGTTTAAAAAGAGTGGCTCAGTTGTTTACCCCAGTTTTTTCTTAGAAATTACATTTCTCCTCCGAATCTTGAAGTCTGTAGACTGCAGATGGCCTGGTGCTTTCTCATCCCCTTCTCTACCCTGCTGGATGTAGATTCCTATCAGCTAGAGGAGTAAAAATGTAGGACTGTGCTAACTATTGCCACAATTTAGACCTGAGTGATGTTGCCGCTGTTACCCATACCACGATGGAATGTACTTAGAGCAATTTCTAAGACTTCTAACACTGCCACCAGGTTGTCCTCAAGTTTTCCAGAGAGAGAGTTAGTATTATTCTTGCTGACTCTGCTTTCATTCCTCTCGCAGTGTTCCTAAATAAGTCCATAAGGATGACATGAGAGGTCTAAGGGAAATTGATAACCTCATGCTATATTAGAATTATACTTTTCTCCTGGCACATTGTTGCTGAACCAAAATCTGTTCACTGTTACCTCTCCCCACCTAAATCACTTTAGTATGCTTATTTGTTAATTGTGAAAGTAAAATTACTTATTAAATGAAAAATTAAATCCATTGTACTTGATCCTCTAATCATCTAGATAGATCCAAAATTTTGCATTACTCAAGGTGAGAAAACCTTAGTCTCTAAATGAGACCTCTTTTTCTTTAATATCTTGTGTCATGAAAGACTGAAATTTAAGCTCATAGTTCTTAACCTAAGTGATCATAAAATGGAATAGAAGTTCCAGTAAAAAAAAAAAAAAAAAAGTCATTTTAGATCTTTACAATCCTTAGTCTGCTCTCTCAGCTTCTTAGATTCCCTACAGGTGTTTTTCTGCAAAGTTTTCTTTATGAAATTGTGAATTTCATGATGAAACTAACAATATCTTATTTATCACTGAATTCCCAAAAGCCTTGGACAGTGCTTGATCCATGATATACACAAGAAATACGAGTTGAATACATTTATGAAATATTGGAATGGAGCCTCTGTTTGAATTAAAATTATCTGTAACAGATTTCTCAACCATGTCACAATTGACATTGGGACTACAGATATTTCATTGTGAGGGGATGTTCTGTGCATTGCAGGGTATATGGTAGCATTTCTGATTTCTACCTAAATACTAAATTTTGTCTCCTAGGAGACAAAATTATCTTTAATCGAGAAGCACTGATCCATAGATATATTTGCATCAATATATCTATTTATCTACCATGTGTATAGTCCATTTCTACAGCCAAAGTTCACAAGTGTTATGATTTTTGCTATTGCTGGTATTATCTTTCAGTCTTCATAATAAATTTATCATCTTTCAGTAATTTTTGTCCATTCTGTTTGGAGACATCCTTGGAGATTTTGAAGAAAACAAATAGGATAGCAATCCTGTGTGATAATCCACTTCATAAATCACTGTATTTTCAGAAAGAACTCATTAGACTTGGTTTGGAGTTACAAGCTTAGAATCATTCTCTTATTAAAAACAATACTGAAAAACCAATATCAGCAATTATAAAAGAGTAATGTGAACAAGACAGAATATTATAGAGGATTACTGTACTCAGTAATCAAATTATATGCCTGTAAATCTTTAGAATATTTAGTTATATTGGTTATAACTGTTATATCTGTCAATCTCTAAATGAATACTCTTTATTGTAGTTAATAATCGTAAAATCTTCCTTGAAAAGTATAGTTTTTAAATGGAATGATTTTCTGTTTTGTACATTTTCAAGTTTAAAACAGCATATAATGAAGTGAAAACACTAGAGGATTGAAAACTTGGATTAATTTCTTGTTCTTCCACTAGTTTTTAGTTTAGAAAATTATTAATCTTCTTTGGTTATCTATTCTGTTTTAAATGTTACAATGATTAAATAATTTAGAGGAGCAATCCCCAACCTTTTTGACATCAAGGACCAGTTTTGCATGGAAGACAGTTTTTTTTTTTTTCCCCACAGCCCAGGGGTGGGTGAAGGTTTCAGGGTGATTCAAGTGCATTCCATTTATTGTGCACTTTATTTCTGTCATTATTACATTGGCTCCACCTCTGATCATCAGGTATTAGATTCTGGAGGTCAGAGACCTTTGCTTTAGAGGATACTTTTTTCTTTTGAGGTCAAATTATATGACCTCTAAAGTTCTACTTCTGAAAATCAGCATGAGGCTCTCTGTAGATCACCCTTAAGCAAAACAAGTATAGCTGGTGAAAGTATTAAAAATATAATTTCTCTGAAAATTTTCTTATGAGTTTATAACAAATAAAGAAGCATTTACTCAAGGAAATCTACTTCTACTTAATAAAAATTGTAAGAGACAGTACCATTGGAACTGTCTCTCTCTGTCTAAAGTGTGGGTGACATTTAGGGAAATAAACCACTTTTATTACCTCTAGCTCCAGAGCCATGTCTCAGAGACTTTTTTCCTTCAGAGTAGAATATAAGCCTTAAGCTCTTGGGTTTACTTTAAAGGAACCGGTAGTATTTGAAGCAAAGTCTTAGGGAAGTTCAAACCTATAGCTACTCTCAAAAAACAAAACACAGAGATGGGAAGAGGGCTTATTGGGAAAGAATTAAGGGGAGGTTCATGAGAGTGCAGAAAGTAAACTATCAGCCCATTAGTTTAAAAGAGAGAACCAGGGATATAAATAGCTAAGAAGAACCATACTGGTTTCAGAGAATCCTACAACATTGTGCTCAAAAACTTCCCACGCAAAGGTGACCAAATTTAAGTGAATCAGACTGTGGAGCGATTTATGTCAGGTAATGTCAAAAACATTGGAGCAGTCAGCTGGTGGGTGGTGGACCCTAACACTGATTGTGATCAGGAAGTGAGATGGTCAACGAGAATTTTGCTAAGACCACTGTCTTCCCAGTCCCAGGCGACAGTGAGCATGGCAAAGGCTGTTGTGCCCAGGATGGTGGTAGATATTTTTAGTAAAGATAGCCCAGTCTGTCATAAAGAAAGAACAAGAGTAAGCTCTATCCAAATGGATTAAAATTATGAAACATGCTATAAGAAAGGGAAGGGTGATACATACCCAGGAAAAGTAGCAGGCAGCAGGAACTGCCAGTAAGAGGGTGCTGACATCAGATTTAACAGGCGAAGACTCCAAAGGAGCTACTACAAATACATTTCAAAGTACTAAATGGAAGATGGCGGAGGAGTAGGACAGGGAGAACATTTTC
>NW_011494696.1:0-1264 GCF_000754665.1 Bison bison bison
AAGAAGATCACAGCATCCGGTCCCATCCCTTCATGGCAAATAGATCGGGAAACAATGGAAACAGTGACTTTATTTTTAGGGGCTCGAAAATCACTGCAGATGATGACTACAGCCATGAAATTAAAAGACACTTGCTTGTTTGAAGAAAAGCTATGAAAATCCTAGACAGCATTTTTAAAAGCAGAGACATCACTTTGCTAAAAAAAGTTCAGTATAATCAAAGCTATGATTTTTCCAATTGTCATGTATGGATGTGATAGTTGCATCATAAGGAGTTGTGAGCAATGAAGAATTGATGGTTTTGAACTGTGGTGTTGGACAAGACGTTTGAGAGTCCCCTGGACTGAAAGGAGCTCCAAACAGTCAATGCTAAAGGAAATCAATCCTGAATATTCACTGGAAGGACTGAATCTGAACCTGAAGCTCCAATACTTTGGCTAAATGATGTAAAGAACAGACTCATTAGGAAAGACCCTGTTGCTGGGAAAGATTGAAGGCAGGAGGAGAAGAGGATGACAGAGGATGAGATGGTTGGATGGCATCACTGACTTGATGGACATGAGTTTGAGCAAGCTTCTGGAGTTGCTGAAGGACAGGGAGGCCTGGCGTGCAGCAGTCCATGATGTTGCAAAGAGTCAGACATGACTGAGCGACTGAACTGAACTGAACATACCCCATAGAAAATACTATTTGTAATTTAAATGTTTCTCCAGCAAGACTGGGGCTCCCTAAGGCCCCAACACTTATCCCCAGTCAAGTCTGCACCCATGCACAGAAGTCAGTGCCTAGCATTCACAAGGCATTCAGTGAGTTCTGATTGCAGGGGGACCTCCATTTTGGTAGACATAGAGGAGCAAAGGACACATTTATCCTCCTGTCTCAAACAACTCCAAAATAGACAAGATAAATGAAAGAGTAGTTTTTTACATCAAACATCTGGCAGCAGAGAATGGATTCCTGGGGTGGGAGTGGGGAGCAAGCAAGGTGAGTTCTACAATTGCCCCAACTCTATAAATAGTTTCCAACATATACATGGAAGGGGGTATCTAGGCAGAGACAAACAGTCTCCCCAAGAATAGAGATTTGAAACTATAGATAGTTAAGAGCTCACAGGAGAAAGCTACACAGATAGAACTGTGGGAAGGTACAGATGATAGCCCTCCAGTTTTCAGTGGAGAGTTGATCGTACTGGTCAGAATTATAGGGAACAACCCTTGAGCCTCAAATTGAGCCAAGTCTAATTGTGTCCTCACCCACCAGAGTG
>NW_011494696.1:1364-3190 GCF_000754665.1 Bison bison bison
CGTTTTCTTTTATCCTCTCTGATTCATTTATTTCTACCATTCTATCTTCTAATTCACTAATCCTGTCTTCTGCCTCTGTTATTCTACTATTTGTTGCCTCCAGAGTGTTTTTAATTTCATTTATTGCATTATTCATTATATATTGACTCTATTTTATTTCTTCTAGGTCCTTGTTAAACCTTTCTTGCATCTTCTCAATCCTTGTCTCCAGGCTGTTTATCTGTGATTCCATTTTAATTTCAAGATTTTGGATCAATTTCACTATCATTATTTGGAATTCTTTATCAGGTAGATTCCCTATCTCTTCCTCTTTTGTTTGGTTTGGTGGGCATTTATCCCGTTCCTTTTTCTGCTGGGTATTCCTCTGTCTCTTCATCTTGTTTAAATTGCTGATTTTGGGGTGTCCTTTCTATATTCTGGCAGTTTGTGGAGTTCTCTTTGTTGTGGCTTTTCCTCGCTGTGTGTGGGTTTGTACAGGTGGCTTGTCAAGGTTTCCTGGTTAGGGAAGCTTGTGTCGGTGTTCTGGTGGGTGGAGCTGTATTTCTTCTCTCTGGAGTGCAATGAAATGTCCAGTAATGAGTTATGAGATGTCTATGGTTTTGGGGTGACTTTGGGCAGCTTGTATCTTGAAGCTCAGGGCTGTGCTCCTTTGTTGCTGGAGAATTTGCTTGGTATGTCTTGCCCTGGAACTTGTTGGCCCTTGTGTGGTGCTTGGTTTCAGTGTCGGTATGGAGGCGTTTGATGAGCTCCTCTCAATTAATGTTCCTTGGAGTCAGGAGTTCCCTGGAGTCAGGGTTATGACTTAAGCCTCCTGCTTCCGATTATCGGTCTTATTTTTACAGTAGTTTCAAAACTTCTCCTTCTATACAGCACCATTGACAAAACATCTACTTTAAAGATGAAAAGTTTCTGTACTGTGAGGGTCACTCAGAGAGGTTCACAGCGTTACATGGAGAAGAGAAGAGGGACGAGGGAGTTAGAGGTGACCCAAATGAGATGAGGTGGAATCAATAGTGGAGAGAGTGGGGTAGCCAGTAGTCACTTCCTTATGTGCACTCCACAACTGGACCACTCAGAGATGTTCATGGAGTTATACAGAGAAGAGAAGAAGGAGGAAGGAGACAGAGGTGGCCAGAGGGATAAAAGGGTGGAATGAAAAGGAGGGAGACAGATCCAGCCAGTAATCAGTTCCCTAAGTGTTCTCCACCATCTGGAACACACATAAACTCACAGAGTTGGGTAGAGTAGAGAGGGGTTAGGGAGGAGACACAGACGACCTGGTGGAGAAAAAGGAGAGTCCAAAGGGAGAGAGAGCAGTCAAGCCAGTAATCTCGCTCCCTAGTGAAAAATGGGTCCTGAAGATTGGGTTCTTAAAGGTACAAAATTGGTAACAAATACATAAAAGCAAAAATTAAAAATCTAGAGTAGAGTTTGGAATTTCAAAACTACGATGTTAAAGAAAAGAAGAAGGAAAAGAAAGAGAGAAAAAACGAACAAAGAAAAACAAACAAGGTCACGAAAATTATAAAGAAAATACAGGTACAAAATTGATAACTAATACCAAAAAGCAAAAATTAAAAATCTAGAGTAGAGTTTGGAATTTCAAAAATACGATGTTAAAAAAAGGAAGAAGAAACATAAAAAGAGAAAACAAACAAACAAAAACAATGTCGCAAAAATTATAAAGAAAATACAGGTACAAATTTGATATCAAATACAAAAAAGCATAAATTAAAAATCTAGAGTAGAGTTTGGAATTTCAGATATACAATGTTATATAAAAGAAGAAGAGAATGAAACAGAAAAAAAAGTCACAGAAATTATTA
>NW_011494696.1:3527-4797 GCF_000754665.1 Bison bison bison
GTAAAAATATATCTAGGACTTTCTCTGGTTTTGTTGTATTGTGGGTTCAGTTCATTTTTGGCTAGTTCCTTGGTCCAACTTATATTTCTCAAGATCTATAGGCCCCTTCCTATGTAGTCCGTAGTAACCACGGGGTTTTAATCTATTGCCCATAGCTTCCAAGGCGTTTCCCTCTGTTATAACTTCTTCTGTTTGCTGGTCTCTTCAGTGTCTGGCTTCTGCCCTGACACAAAGGGGACGGTGGGGGAAACTTTTTTTTTTTTCAGGCTCACTTGTTCAGTCGCGCTGTGGGGAGGGAGGGAGAGATGCTGCAAACAAATAACACTGGCGTGCGCTCGCAGTGCCTCAGCCACACTGGGTCTGCCCCCACTCACGGCGCGTGTAGCCTCCCTGCCCACACTGCTCGGGCTCTAGGTTGTTCCGCGGAGAATAATCCGAGGCCAGCCCTGGGCTGCATGTACCTCCCAGGTCCAAGCCGCTCAGGTTCAGGCACTCGGGTAGTCCTCAGAGGCGCAGACTCAGTTGGGCCTGCATTTTGTGCTCTTCCCAGGTCCGAGCAGCTCAGGTGATGAGGTGTTTGGCGAACTCCAATGCTGCGACTTATCGCCTCCCCGTCACTCGGTTATCTGGGTGTAAAACCGGCGCACCTTCTCAGGCAGATGTTGACCGTCCAGACCCCCAAGAAGTTTTAGTTAGCAAAGAAGCCTGCTTACAGTTTTATAGATAATGTCTCTCTGGGGCTGCGATTGCCCCCTTCCTGCTCTGGCTGCCTGTCACCAGAGGGGGAAGGTCTGCAGCCGGCTATCTCTGTTCAGTCCTTTGTTCCGTGCGCGGGCCTGGCAGTGTCTTAGGTTGGGGCTGGCTTTTCGTGTGGTAGATATCCCACAGTCTGGTTTGCTAGCCCAAATTATTTCGCTCAGATAGTCCTCAGGGTATTCAGGCCAGATTCTTACTCTAAGCGATGCAGCCGGCGCCGCGCCTCCCTGCCCAGCCCCCACTTGCTAATGGCGTGTGCAGGCGTCTGCGCTGCTTCTCCGCTGGGGGAGTTACCGTAGGGCTCGCAATCTGTGAGTTTTACTTGTTTATTTTTTCTCCCTGTTATGTTGCCCTTTGTGCTTCCAAAGCTCGGCACAGATTTGGCAGTGAGAAGGTTTCCTGGTGTTTGGTAACTTCTCTCTTTTTAAGACTCCCTTCCCAGGACGGAACTCCGTCCCTCCCTCTTTTGTCTCTTTTTTTGTCTTTTATATTTTTTCCTACCTCATTTCGAAGA
>NW_011494696.1:4897-47948 GCF_000754665.1 Bison bison bison
CGGCATTCAGAAGTTGTTTTGTGGAATTTACTCAACGTTTAAATGCTCTTTTGATGAATTTGTGGGGGAGAAAGTGTTCTCCCCATCCTACTCCTCCGCCATCTTGGCTCCTCTTCTCAGAATTGATGCTTTTGAACTGTGGTGTTGGACAAGACGCTTGAGAGTCCCTTGGATTGCAAGGAAATCCAACCAGTCAATGCTAAAGGAAATCAATTTTGAATATTCATTGGAAGGACTGAATCTGAACCTGAAGCTCCAATACTTTGGTCAAATGATGTAAAGAACAGACTCATTAGGAAAGACCCTGTTGCTGGGAAAGATTGAAGGCAGGAAGAGAAGAGGATGACAGAGGATGAGATGGTTGGATGCAATCACTGACTTGATGGACCTGAGTTTGAGCAAGTTTCTGGTATTGCTGAAGGACAGGGAGGCCTGGCGTGCAGCAGTCCATGGGGTTGCAAAGAGTCAGACGTGAATGAGTGACTGAACTGAATTGAACATATGCCATAGCAAATATTATTTGTAATTGGTATGTTTTTCCAGCAAGACTGGGCCTCACTAAGGCCCCAAACTTACCCCCAATCAAGTCTGCACCCATGCACAGAAGTCAGTGCCTAGCATTCACAAGGCATTCAGTGAGTTTTGAATGCAGGGGACTTCCATTTTGGTAGACATAGAGGAGCAAAGGACACATTTATCCTCCTGTCTCAAACAACTCCAAAATAGACGAGATAAATGAAAGAGTAGTTTTTCACATCAAACATCTGGCAGCAGAGAATGGATTCCTGGGGGTAGGGGGAGCAAGCAAGGTGAATTCTACAATTGCCCCAACTCTAGAAATAGTTTCCAGTACATACATGGAGGGGGTATCTAGGCAGAGACAGTCTCCCCAAGAATAGAGATTTGTGACTCTAGATAGTTAAGAGTTCACAGGAGAAAGCTACACAGATAGAACTGTGGAAAGGTACAGATGATACCCCTCCAGTTTTCAGTGGATAGTTGATAGTACTGGTCAGAATTATAGGGAACAACGTTTGAGCCTCAAATTGAGCCTAGTATAATTGTGTCCTCACCCACCAGAATGGAAATTAATCATAATTCCCATGACATCAGTAGGGCCTTTAAGATAATATTGCCTTGTTAGTGGGGAATAAAAAGTCTGGTCTAAAGGCTGGTCTCATCTCAGCTTAAAAAACTGAACAGCAAGCCTTCAAAAAGAACAACTGTTTCTAAGAAATTAACAGTGTTTGCAAACAGTGCCAGGAATAATTTATAATAATTAAAAAACATCCAGCATCCAAAGGGTAAAAATGACCACATTCAACATCCAATTTAAAATTTCCATATAAATTGTGAAATTCTTTGTCCTAGATCCTTCACAATATTGTAAAGTAATTATCCTCTAATTAAGATATATGAATTTTAAAAAAATGTCCAGATGTGCAAAGAAGCAAGACAATATCCATAATGATGGAAAAACCAATTAGTAAAAACACAGTTAAAAATATGCATTACATAATTAGCAGGGAAGGAGATTAAAATGCTTACTACAACAATAATCCTTATATTCATGAAGCTGAAGAGTATTGAGTATGTTAAATAGAGACATGGAAAATAGTAATGGAAAGAATGTGGAAAAAAATTAATTGTCTATCACAGAATTTTAAAACAACTTTAAGAATACTAAAATATATGTATATGGAATCCAACAGGAAGTTAAAGACAGGAGAATAAGGAAAAGAAATTCATAATTACTGGCTGAAATTTTTCCACATATGATGAAAGCTTTAAACCCCCACAGAAGCTCAATTAACTCAAGGACAAGAAGTATGACAACTATACAAAGGCATATCATAATTCATTGCTTAAAACAATCAACCAAAGAAATATAACCAGAGGAAAAACAGACACAGCAGAACAAAAAATGGGAATGACAGCAGATTAGGCATATGAAACAATGTTAACCAGAGGACACTGGCATTACATCTTAGAGTGCTGAGAGAAATAGAATTGACTCAGAATTCTATACCCAAGAAAAATACATATCAAAAACAAGATAAAATACTTTCAGATGTACAACAACTACAAGACTGCATCACCACCAACAGACTAATGTAATAAGTGTTTTATAAAAGGTCTCAAGTCAGAAGGAATTTAAAAGGAAGGAGAAATCTGGATCTACAATGGGAATGAACAGTAGCCCAAATGATCAACATGTAATATATATTAACAGGTAATTATAATGACTTTCCCAGTGGTCCAGTGGTTAAGGATCTGTTTTGCAATGCAGGGGATTCTGGTTTATTTCTTTGCCAGAGAACTAAAATCCCTCATGCCACTGAGCAACTAGGCCTTCATGTTTCAAATAGAGTTTACACACTGCAAGTACTGAGCTTGCCCTCCTCAAATAGAGAGTCCCTACCACAAGGAATATCCTGCATGCCACACTAAGACCCAACAAAGCCAAAGAAATGATAAATAAATATATAATTTAATAATTATCATAATAATGATAGACTGGAAAGTTAAAGATGCTTACCATGGATCTTAAAACTACTTTAAAAAAGTGACAGTTAAAAAATAGACAAAGTCTATAAAAGGGAATCATAAAATCTACTCAGTCACAAAGAAATCAGGGATAAAAAGAGACATGGGAAGAAAGAACATGGGACAAACTGAAGATAAAGGGCAAGATGATAGAATTAAACCCAACTAGAGTTAAGCCCTCAAATGTGAATCCAGACAGAAGATATACCCCAGGCCCCAGATGACAGCAAATCCCCATACACCGCACTCTGCAGCCAAAACAGAGCCTGCCAGGCTCCAGGGCCCCATGTGCCTGGGCACAGAACAGCACCAAAAGTTTATATGGAACAGTAAATTAGAAGCCTTCAATCATATGAAGTGCATCCTCTGTTTATATAGAAATGGCATTAGAAATCAATGTTCACTGGACAGAAGAAGAAGAAGGTGCTAGCATAGTGCAGACCTTCCCTCCTTTACTACTCTAAAACTTTCCAGGAAGGAGCAGATAAATTGACAGGACTTACATCTCTTCAATACTAGATATATTTGACCTGGGACACATGTTCAATTTTCATGGTTCATTCTCCTCTCTTTGCTCATACTGAGCAACAGAGACTGCTCCTCTAAACCACAGCTCAATCACTACAAACAAATCAGATGATATTTGCAGAGTCTTTCACATAAACCAGTGACAATTTGTTTCCTCCTAATTTGCACTCCTGGCTCTTTTCAACCAACCATGGCTCTTGTGCCATGTCCTGGAATTCTGGTCCTCTGTCCCTTGCAGTGATGTTCCCATACACAGGGCCGTAATTATGCTCAATGGAATTCCTATTCAGAGCGGCCATAATACATGCAAGAATGGAAAGAACAGGCAGCTCCTTACTCTCCTCTCTTGTTCATTCTCTACATACAATCACTGAACACCTGTGTAGCAAGTCTGTTACAAACAAACCTTCAAGTTGAAAACTTTCAAATATGTAAAAGTGCATTTTAATGTGCAATCACATCAGGTAGTTCACAGATCTGACACACATTGTCTTGGGCACGTCCCAGACAAGTGGGTGTGCTTTTGTGTACTTTACTGTACAGAACTGTATGGAGTACAATACGTGTTAGTCGCTCAGTCGGGCTTGACTCTTTGCGACCCCATGGACTGCAGCCCACCAGGCTCCACTGTCCATGAGATTTTTCCAAAAGGATACTGGAGTGTGTTGCCATTTCCTTCTCCAGGGGATCTTTCCAACCAAAAGATTGAACCCGGTTCTCCTGCACTGCAGGCAGATTCTTTACCAACTGAGCTACAAGGGTAGCTGATGGAGTACAATAGTGCAGTATTTTTATTTCAAGCCTATGATTTCTGAAAGGAAGCATAAATGCAGTGTTAATATAGATGGTACTACTATTCTATTTTTAAGAGTGTGCTTAGTTGCTTAGCTGTGTTCAACTTTGGCAACACATGGACTGTAGTCAGCCAGACTCCTCTTGGCAGACAAGAATACTGGAGTGGGTTGCCACGCCCTATCCAGGTACTGCAAGATTAAAAATGTTTATTTTATTGTTTGTGTTTGTTTTTTATGTATTATTTGTGTGAAAACTATCATAAAGCTATTAAACTGCAGTAACTTATAGCCATTTGTCTTAGTTGGCTGTCTAAGTAACTTTGATGGACTTATGAAGAAATTGGGATTTTTGAACACCCTTTTGAAATGTAACTTGTTCATACACAGGGGACTTACCGTCCTGCTAAGACCTGTGGATCCAAAAGTGAGCGCATCCCCTCCAGGCCCAAGGAAATCACATTCTTGGTTGGGATTTTAGAGGAAAAGTGAGATCTCCATAATTCTATCCATATCAGTCCTTCAAAAGACCTAGATCAGGAGAAACTAATATTAAAGTAGAAATAGTCATTGTTTTTCTACACACTTCTAGAAAGTGTTGCTAACTCCTCAGTACTGGATCTTGTAATGCTGGTGACTGGATGGTGAAGTGATGTGAAGAGAAGTAAGAAAGGTGAGACAGGTAGGTCAGAATGTGAGGTAACAAAGACAAGGTATTTAGAAGCTGAAGAATTGATAGACATTTGGGACCCGAGTTGGAAAAGCAGTTTTCAAAACAAATTGGGTCATGTGGTATGTATGATCATCACTTCAGTCCTTAGAATATCTCTACTGACCAGTCTGTCTTTTTTTTCTCTGGACCACAGTTCAGATCCATCCAGCTGTCTCATGACTGCTCCTTCCTCCTGGCTCCCACACTGTGCCCAGCTGTTCAGCCTAATATATTCAGAAAAGGTTTGTTCTTTAAGTCAGATACTGCTGGCTGCCTACAAAATGATCTATTCTCTGCTTCTCTTTCAAAACTGAAAATAGTTTGTTATATAGCCATGAGCCAAGTAACTAAAGACTGCATTTCCTACCCAATCGGGCTCTTGGTCATGACTGGTGACTGACATGCAAGCAGACCTGTAAGAGGGATTTCTTGGAAGACTGCTTTCAAGGAGCTGATTTAGCTGAGAGATGAGTCTCCTTCCCTACCTACTTCCTAACTGCTCCCTGGATTTTAGTTGTGATAGCTGGAAATCTTGAAGTTGTATTGGACAATCATGTAACATTGGAGATGGATGCCACCCATGCTGTCTCTGGCCCACATCAGCTTTGTTTCAGTGGGAGAATTTCATCTTGCTAAAGTTATGGTTTTTTTAGGTTTTTGCAATGTGCATCCAAACTACTCCTGATACTACTATGTGTTTTATGTTATCTAGCCTTATTATTTTGTTGGATTTAGTGAATATATTTATATTTTACATTTCCCTTATTGATGCTATCCAGCCATCTCATGCTCTGTCATCCCCTTTTCCTCCTGCCCCCAATCCCTCCCATCATCAGAGTCTTTTCCAATGACTCAACTATTCGCATGAGGTGACCAAAGTACTGGAGTTTCAGCTTTAGCATCATCTCTTCCAAAGAAAACCAGAAACGAATAAAAATAAAAACACAACAACCCCAAAACTATGGGACACTGTAAAAACAATGTTAAGGGGAAGGTTCAAAGCAATACAGGCTTACCTCAAGAAATAAGAAAAAAGTCAAATAAATAACCTAACTTTACCCCTAACACAACTAGAAAAGGAAGAAATTAAGAAACCCAGGGTTAGTAGAAGGAAAGAAAACTTTAAAATTAGGGCATAAATAAATGCAAAACAAATAACGAAGACCATAAGAAAAATCAACAAAGCCAAAAACTGGTTCTTTGAGAGGATAAATAAAATTGACAAACCATTAGCCAGACTCATCAAGAAACAAAGGGAGAAAAATCAAATCAACAAAATTAGAAATGAAAATGGAGAGATCACAACAACAACAACAACAAAAAAAAAACACACAAATACAGAGGATCATAAAAGACTACTATCAGCAACTATATGCCAATAAAATGGACAACTTGGAAGAAATGGAAAAATTCTTAGAAAAATAAACTTTCCAAGACTTAACCAGGAAGGAAGAAATAGAAAATCTGAACAGACCCATCACAAGCACAGAAATTGAAACTGTAATCAGAAATCTTCCAGCAAACAAAAGCCCAGGACCAGACTGCTTCACAGCTGAATTCTACCAAAAATTTAGAAAAGAGCTAACACCTATCCTACTCAAACTCTTCCAGAAAATTGCAGGTGAAGACAAACTGCCAAACTCTTTCTACGAGGCCAACATCGCCCTAATACCAAAACCAGACAAAGATGCCATATATAGGCCAATATCACTGATAGGCATAGATGGAAAAACCTTAACAAAATTCTAGCAAACAGAATCCAACAACTTATTAAAAAGATCATACACCATGACCAAGTGGCCTTTATCCCAGGGATGCAAGGAGTCTTCAATATCCACAGATCAATCAACATAATACACTACATTAACAGATTGAAAAATAAAAATCATATGATTATCTCAATAGACACAGAGAAAGCCTTTTAAAAAAATTCAACATCTATTTATGATAAAACCCTCCAGAAAGCAGGAATAGAAGGAACATACCTCAACATAATAAAAGCTATATATGACAAAACCACGGCAAACATTATCCTCAATGGTAAAACATTGAAAGCATTTCCCCTAAAGTCAGGAATAAGACAAGGGTTCCCACTATCATCATTACTATTCAACATAGTTTTGGAAGTTTTGGCCAAAGCAATCAGAGCAGAAAGAAATAAAAGGAATCCATTTTGGAAAAGAAAAAGTAAAACTCTCACTGTTTGCAGATGACATGATCCTCTACATAGAAAACCCTAAGGACTCCACCAGAAAATTACTAGAGCTAATGAATGCATATAGTAAAGTTGCAGGATATAAAATCAACACACAGAAATCCCTTGCATTCCTATACACTAATAATGAGAAAATATAAAGAAATTAAGAAAATAATTCCATTCACCATTGCAATGAAAAGAATAAAATACATAGGAATATATCTACCCAGAGAAACAAAAGACTTATATATATAGAAAACTATAAAACACTGGTGAAAGAAATCAAAGAGGACACTAATATATGGAGAAATATACCATGTTCATGGATCAGAAGAATTAATATAGTGGAAATGAGTATAGTATCCAAAGCAATCTATAGATTCAATGCAGTCCCTATCAAGCTACCAATGGTAATTTTCACAAAACTAGAACAAATAATTTCACAATTTGTATGGAAATACAAAAAATCTCGAATAGCCAAAGCAATCTTGAGAAAGAAGAATGTAACTAGAGGAATCAACATGCCTGACTTCAGGCTCTACTACAAAGCTACAGTCATCAAGACAGTATAGTACTGGCACAAAGACAGAAATATAGATCAGTAAAACAAAGTAGAAAGCCCAGAGGTAAATCCATACACCTATGGACACCTTATCTTTGGCAAAAGAAACAAGAATATACAATGGAGAAAAGACAAACTCTTTAACAAGTGTAGCTCAGAAAACTGGTCAACCACTTGTAAAAGATTGAAACGAGAACTCTTTCTAACACTATACACAAAAATAAACTCAAAATGGGTTAAATGTCTAAAAGTAAGACCAGGAACTATAAAACTCCTAGAGGAAAACATAGGCAAAACACTCTCCAACATAAATCACAGCAGGATCATCTATGACGCACCTCCCAGAGTATTGGAAATAAAAGCAAAAAGAAACAAATGGGACCTAATTAGACTTAAAAGCTTTTGCACAATGAAGGAAACTATAAGCAAGGTGAAAAGACAGCCTTCAGATTGGGAGAAAATAATAGCAAATGAAGCAACTGACAAAGAATTAATCTCAAAAATATACAAGCAATTCCTGAAGCTCAATTCCAGAAAAATAAACCACCCAATCAAAAAATAAGCCAAAGAACTAAACAGACTTTTCTCCAAAGAAGACATACAGATGGCTAAGAAACACATGAAAAGTTGGTCAACATCACTCATTATCAGAGAAATGCAAATCAAAACCACAATGAGGTACCATTTCACGCCAGTCAGAATGGCTGCTATCCAAAAGTCTACAAATAATACATTCTGGAGAGGGTGTGGAGAAAAGGGAACCCTCTTACACTGTTGGTGGGAATTCACACTAGTACAGCCACTCTGGAGAACAGTGTGGGGATTCCTTAAAAAACTGGAACTAGAACTGCCATAGGACCCAGCAATCTCACCGCTGGGCATACAAACTGAGGAAACCAGAATTGAAAGAGACACGTGTATCCCAATGTTCATTGCAGCACTGTTTATAATAGCCAGGACATGGAAGCAACCTAGATGTTCCTCAGGAGATGAATGGATAAGAAAGCTTTGGTACATATACACAATGGAGTATTACTCAGCCATTAAAAAGAATGCATTTGAATCAGTTCTAATGAGGTGGGTAAACTGGCAGCCTATTATAGAGAGTGAAGTAAGCCAGAAAGAAAAACACCAATGCAGTATGCTCCTGCTGCTGCTGCTATGTTGCTTCAGTCATGTCCAACTCTGTGCGAGTATACTAACACATGTATGTGAAATTTGGACAGATGGTAACGATAACCCTATATGCAAGACAGCAAAAGAGACACAGATGTATAGAACAGTCTTTTGGACTCTTTGGGAGAGGGCAAGGGTGGGAGGATTTTGGAGAATTGCATTGAAACATGTATATTATCATATGTGAAATGGATTACCAGTCCAGGTTTGATGAATGAGACAGGGTGCTTGGGGATGATGTACTGGGATGACCCAGAGGGATGTGATGGGGAGGGGGGTGGTTAAGGATGGGAAACACATGTACACCTGTGGTAGATTCTGTAAATTTATGGCAAAACCACTACCATATTATAAAGTAACTAGCCTCCAATTAAAGTAAATCAATTTACATTAAAAATATTCTCATAGAAATATCAGGGAGGTCTCAAGGGAAGCAGGGCATGAAAAAGGATGAAACAGTCTGGGTCTGATATCATGCAAGTCGTGGAGAGAGAAGCTACAGCCTATTTTCATAGGGAACTTGGGACATAAGTTGTGCCTCAAACGTGCCCCAACCCAAGACTAGGGAGCTGGGATTTCACTCTCTGACTAGCACCTCCCTCTCATTCTTCAACTAACACCGCACAGGTTTCTCAGAGCCTTTGTATTAGATTCTCCAAAGACTAATCAAAGGTGACACTAGAACCAAAAAGAAACCAAAGCTCAGGAAAATGCAACCTCTGATAATGTCTCAACTTGTGCACCCACTCTGCCATCTCCAGCATCATATCTGGAATCCTGCGAGTCTAAAGAACTCCATGAGTCTATAAACATAAGCATTTTTCAAAATTCAGCTTTTAATTTACATAGGAGTATACTTAATTTACAGTATTGTATTAATATTAATTGTATGTAAAATTAATTCCCTTATACATACACATGTATCCACTCTTTCTTAGGTTCTTTTCCCATACAGGTTATTACAGACTATTGAGCAGAATTCCTGAACTGTACAGTAGGTCTTTGTTGATTATCTATTAAATAAAATAATATACAGATATTAATCTCAAACTCTCAATTTATCCCTCTTCCACCTTTCCACTTTGGTAACTATAATTATTGTTTTGATGGAGGGAAGTGTCTATAGGCACTTTTAGGATCATGGTCTGTGCTTGTGGGAGTGGAGTGGCCTGGGAAAGCAAGCCTGAGAGAGACACGTATGAGATGATGCTAAATGTTGAGAAGGACCTGGCCATGCATAAAGCTGGGAGAAAAACATTCTAGATGTGGAAAGTAGTCCCTGCTAAAGACCAAGGTAACCAAGTTTAATAAATGGCTACCCTTACACTGCTAACCTTCCTTCCATGCTTGGAACATGGCCTACAGGTCAACCACCATGACCTCATCCCATGCTTCAGCTGTGAGTTAGCAGCAATGAGCGATGTCAGCCTTCCCAAGAAGGGAGAACCTGGGGCTATCACAGTGCTGAATATGCTCTGGACTCAGGGACGTGTCCACAAACTGGTTATCTCCAGGAGCATCAGGTGCAAGGGGCACCACCAATGCCTCTGACTATCTCAATGTACTTGTTCTCAGGAGTAGAAACTCCAAGGAACTGATAGAGCAAAGAAACAAGTAATGACTCTTGTTTCATCTTGCCCCATGTGATTCCCATGGCCCTTTGACCACACTGCTCTCTGCCCAAAAACTCTTTCCTCTATTCCTTCTTCAAAGGTGGCTTGTGATTAACATCAGCACCTGACTGTGAAGCCTGGTGGATGGAACTCAACTCACAATCAGCTGGGACCCAGAGATGTCCAGCCTTGTCCTGTGTTTCTGTCCTTTTTCTCCAACCAGTTTCATAAAGCAAAGTCCTGAAGAAAAATAAGTGTGATTGTAACCCTCTCAAGGCCTTTGAAGCTCCAAGGTCTATTTTGAGCATCAAAGAGGGAACACATACATTTTATGCAGGCTAGTCTCAGACCCCAGCCTCGCTCACCAGGGGTTCTCTGAGGAAACATAAGACACTTATCTAAGTTACCAGAAGGCTGAGAAAGGAATGCTTCTCGCTTGAATGCAGGTGCATGTTATTCAGTCACCCAAGGTCGGTGTTGTGTGAATGAGGAGCGGGAGCTCTGGAGATTCTGAGTTGGGAGTGAGTCAGTCACCACCTGCAGGACTGCCTCCTGGGGTCACTACAGCCTGGGCACCCCCACTGAACCTGGAACCCAGAAGAAACAGCCCTGAATATTGCTTTCCTGTTCCTACATGGAGGCAGGTCCGCTGATAAAATGGGAACCAGACTTGAGGGGCAAAGGGAAAGGAACTTCCACTCTGGTGCTTGCAGACATCTGAGACCTACCCAGCAGTGGATGCAATTGAGCTTTCTCTCATCTTTCCCTTCCTGGAAGTCTCCTAGACTGGGAACCTGAGTTCCTGGGTCCCAAATCTTCACTAACTTACCTGCAGCCTTAAGGTGAGTCATACACCCCAGGGTTCAGTTTCCCATCTCTTGGATGAGGGACACTGGACTTGCTCCAGAGCACTTGCTACAGACTGAAGCTCACTGCCAATCAGTGGACAAGTGGCTCAGAGGTGGGTGTTGCTGAGGAAGCTGAGGCTGCCTCTGGTGGGCAGGGGGCTGTAACTGTCTGGTGATGTTCATGGGTCCTGGCTCAGGACTGAGAGTGGTAGACCAACTGGCACACAGCTGCTGAGACACCTGTGACCTTAGAGGCCTTGCCCCTGGAACTTATCATCATTTTGGTTCTGTGGGATGAGATCCGGTAGTTATAAGTCAAAAGATACCAATGGGGAAGCTTGTAGAATCCTCAGCAGAACCCAATTAGGCTAACAAATCATCTCTTCTAAAAAACTCTGGGAACAAGATATGCCAGGACTCTTAGACAAATTTTGTAGTATTTTGAATACTATTTAAAGTAGGTCATCTTTTGGATGACCTGCCGTTTGCTCTCTGGCTTGAGATGATACCCACAGTTAGAGTGGAATCCAAGGTCTCCTTGGGGAGGCTGTCCCTCTCCCTGTGACTCATTAGCGGTGACTACAGCTCTATCCCCTCCACATCTGGAGCAGAAATTAAAGCAGGAAGAACGTGACCTCCAAGTTTAACAGGAAGACTCAGGTAGGTCTGGCCCTCAGGTAGGCACTATTTGTTTCCCAGTGCTTCTTCCTTTCCTCCTGGGTCCTGTGCAAGCTCCCCACCTCCTGGATATTGGGTTTTGAATTCCTCTTCCCTTCTCTTTCAAATATCCATGAAGTCTCTCTTGTGGCTTCCTCTCTATCCAGGCCCTATCCCTCACCTGCAGATGGCAATAAAGAAGGGAAAACCAAAGAGGGGTCTGCCCAGATCATTCTTTCTAAAAATGTCTGCATTCCTTCTCCTTCCAGACCCTGTTCTGAATCATCTAGATCTCCAACTACATGATTCAGTAGCTTAGCAGGGGAGTGGAGATGCAGATAGGGTTTGAGGTAAAGTTGTCAGGCATGGGCGGGGAGGGATGGTTTTCAGATGACAAAAGAAGAGTTGGAGTAAGGAGCATGTGGTCCTCCAACCACTCACTCATCGGGGACCTGCCTGAATCTGCTATCTTGGGCCCCTCAGGGTATCACTAAGATAGAAACTTCATTCTATGAACTTATTACTATAAAATGATTTCAAACATAACAAATATAAGAAAGAAAAAGGTCATGAACCCTATATTTCATCATTTGGCATCAATAACTACAAAGCTAACCTCTTAGTCCCACAGGTAGTAATAGACCGGAGACTATGCAACATCAAGGTGGTGGACAATTGAGTTCCCAGTGAAGACATTCTTGACTTGAATTAGGCCTTTTCCTTCTTGCTGTGTTCTCATTTGTGAGGCGGGGGGGGAGGGAAAGAGAAAGAGGGAGAATAAGAGAGAAAAAGAGGGAGAGGATAATCCCATCATGAGGGACCACCATCAAAACCCCATGTCAACTTGCATACCTCCCAAAAGCACTACTTCCTAATACCATCACATTGGGAGTCAAGGGTGGACACAATTCAATACATAGGAGCTATGCAGATCTGTTTTTAAATCAAGGCAGACACTCATTTCATTCTCTCTTTTACTCCTTATTCATTTTTCCTTAAGTGTTTGAGGGATGAGATGAACATTTCACAAAATATGCATAATGAGTATTTGGGGTAAAATGATAGGATGTAAAAAAAATGCTCTTTTGTTCCCAATAAAATTAACATCTAATATCCAGTCCACATACAAATTTCCCTGATTCTCAAAAAGGAGATGTCTTCTCACAGTTTATTGAGAGAATGTAGTCATATGTTTCACTTGGTTGTTCTCCTTTAAGACTAAATAACTGTTCCTCTTCCAATTTTAATGCCATTTATTTTTTCAGAAACTGGGGGGAAGCAGGTGAGTTGCAGGCCAGTGAGTGAGGCTTCATCTGTATTATAGCTGCTCCCCAACACTCTCTCATCATCCTCAGAAGGGACAGTCTAGCCTGTTTTCCTGAAAACTGTTTGTAGTTACATAACCTATGCATAATAGAAAGAAAAATAGCATAAATATTGATGATTATTTTCCTTTCTCAGTGCTCAGAATGGTGAGTTGGTGCCCTAGCAGTCTATCACAGTGACAAATTAGGTGTTGCCTACTAACATTTGGACACATTCAACCAGCTTAAAATTAAATATTAAAAAACTAATATCATGAGATCCAGCCCCATCCTTCACAGCAAATATAAGGAAAATTTTTCAGAGGGGCAGATGTTTTAAAATGCACAACCTCTCTCAAATGGAACCCAAATTCCCCTCCCAGCTTGGTCTAACTGTCTGTGGGCCACCGAAGTCAGAGCCAGCCTCTATTCTTCTCAGAGGATCTTAAGGCAGTGCACCCCAACCCAGTCCTAGCCCCACTTCACATATCTATATGTGGGAAACTCTTCTCTCCCACAGATTGGGGACCTTGTAAGTACTGACCAGCCATTCGGTCTAACCTTCATGTAATCCTGGTTTGAGATGCCTTTTGATGGCGTCTTGGTCTTGAACTACCCTAACATATCCTTCACTGGAGCCATCCCCATCTTGGACAAGCTGAAGAATCAAGGTGCCATTTCTGAGCCTGTTTTTGCCTTCTACTTGAGCAAGTAAGTCTGAGATGGACAATCTCTTTCTCCAAATTAGCTGTAAGATGCTTTTAGTTGCAAGAAAATTATAGAAAACTTGACAAAGAAGTATCCTGAGAGATAATCTAACCCACCATAACTATGGCCCCAGGGCCCTACCTAACATCACCCCCTGGCTTTTATAAATAAAATTTTATTGGAACACAACCTTGATCCTGGTCTCAAGACCAGCAGCTTGGTCTAGAGGGGTGAGTGAGGAGGAAGGCTAGTGGATGGCAACAGGAGACAAGTTGAAGGGCAAGGCATTAGGATTTGCTTATGAATTTGATAAGGAAGGAAGGAGAAGGATGGTGGATATCTTTCCTTCCTCATTAGCATTTCACTGGAAGCCCAGGACCAGCTAACCAATTTGTAGGAGCCAGTGAAAAATGAAAGTGTGGGACACAAAAGTGTGGGACTCCTTGTTCAAGAAATATTAGGCATTTCAAGACAGGGAAGACAGAGATTGGTCCCTTCTGAGTGTGGGGCCCCTTGGACAGTAGAGGTCACAGGCCAGCAGAGCCAACTCTGGGTGACCTGAACCCACACCCTTAGAACTCCCAGGCTTTATTTTCCTGAAAAATGACAAGGTAGACAAGGAGAAAGCCAATATGCTTCAGCATCTTGTCCTCTGAGTGTGTCTGAGCACTCATGTCCCAGGAGGTAGGGCATCTTCAGAAGATACAGTGGGTGGATCCCAGTCAGGTGACTCAGCTTCTAACCTCCTCTGTGCCACTCTTAAGCCAGTAACCGACTTCGGTCTAGATCTCAATTGCTCCTAGCCTCAGTTTCTTCATCTGTAGGTGGGGAACTTAATAGCGCCTTGATGGGTGGACAAGCACAGCTCTCAGACAGTGCTGTTGTTACTGTCCTCCAAGGAACCCCCCTCTCTTCTCTCTACACATGCAGGGCTAAAGGCAGTGTGGTGATGTTTGGTGGGGTGGATAAATCTTACTACCAGGGAGTTCTCTGGGTACCATTGATCCACGTGTGTGACTGGAATGTACACATAGACCGGAAAGCCTCTCCCTCAGAGGGTCAGCCCAAGTGATGCTCCCGCTACTGTACATGGACACAGGCAGACACACACAAATGCATTCTCAGACACCCAGTCACACAGACATATACACCACCCACAATGACAAAGAAGGACACACAGACACATGGAAACACACAAGCAGATACATATAAACATACACAGAGACACATATAAACATGCATAGCTAGTCAGACACACACAAGCACTCACAGAGACACATACAAACACACATACAAACAAACACATAAGAACATAGATACACAAACAAACCATGGGTTCATAATCCAAAAGCCTTCTGACCAGTGCTCTGACCAGGGTCCTAAAAGGGTCCGGAGAGGTCTGTGCAGCTAGGAGAGGATTGCACCCACTGCCCTGTGAGGCATGGAGCATGGTTAGAGGACTCTACAGTGTGGTGAACAGAGGATTAGGGAGAATTTCTCCAGCCTGAACAGAGGTATAAGATGACCAACTCTCCGGGGCTACCTGTGACCAAGGAAGTTCTCAATACAGACAAATATCACTATTAAAGCAGGGGAAGTCCTGAGAAAATGGGGATACTGGTTTCCTAAGGGAGCAACTACTGACCAGTGTAGAGAGATTTGCTGAAGTCTTAAGACATAAAAGCAAATAATAAAAAAGACATCCCACGTTCATAGGCACACAGTGGGGCAGGGGCTATAACAGAGAATCAGGAATGTGGGATCCAGGAGTGACCTGAAGACAAAAGGCATAATTGATAGGATTCTGTGTGATACCCTCAGACAAAAGCTGACCTGTCCTTTGGAGTTTCTGTGGGCTAGTCATGTAATTCCTGGCTAGGGTTTCAGGGTCTGAGCTGGTTGTAGGAGCAGTGCTGGCAGACACCCTCTCCCAGAGGAGCCCCTCTCTCCCACCACTATGAGAATCTGCTGCCCTCACGAATCTCCATCTTCATTCTGCATTTGACCCTTTATTTGTTCCCCACCAGATATAGCTATCTGGGTGTTTCTCCTTCATTATTCTCACAGTCTTCATTCACTCACTAAACAGACAAGCCTTGGTCATCCACTGTGTGCCAGGCACTTTAAGGAGGCAATGAGGTAAAACTTGCCCTCCCATATAAGAAGGCAGATGCACAGGAAACGAGACACACACATAGTGAATTGTGACTTTGGTACATGCTAGACATGAGGAAGTGTCTACAGAGACTATCAAGGAAGGAGACTGATAAACAGCAGGAGAAAGACTTCCCTGAAACCATGACAATTAAGCTGGAATCTGGAAGATGAGAAGACATTTGCTAATAAAAGGGGAGGGGGCTCCTCTAAGAAGGAAGACCAGCTTGTGTCAAGGTTCAAAAGAGCCTGGTGTATTCAAGTACTGCATTCAAGAATGTCAAGGAAGGTACAATGTCGGGAGCAAAGGAAAAGAGTGCAAGAGACAAAGCGCTGTTTAGGAGACAGTCGTGAAGAGGGCAGCTCTGGGGAGACTCAGAGTGACCTTGATGCCTACTTTGTCACACTGTCTCTCAGCCTCTCCATGAGAAGAAAGGTTATTGCTTGTTCTGGTGGATGCGAGGCCCTCGTGGACACTAGGACATCACTGATCCTTGGCCCAAGAAGACTTTTCAATAACATCCAGAAGCTCATCGGCGCCACGCCATGGGATTCCAAGGTGAAGGGTCATGCCCCAGGGTCACTCCCAATCTCCACACACAAGAAGGATCTCTAGGGCCAACCTCTCTCCTTCTGTCTCTAACAGCACTAAATTTCATGTTTTGCCGTCAATACCCTGCCCTCTATCATCTTCACCATCAATGGTATCAACTACCCAGTCCCAGCTCAAGCCTACATCCTCAAGGTGAGGGGAGAAGCCTGAGGGGTGGTTCTTAAATAGGAACTTGAAATAACCCTTGACCTGCTGCTGGGAGAATCCCGCCCTCTGCAGGCCATCTTGCACTATTGCAGATGCTGCTGAGCTCTGTGGCTGGGCCAGAGCCTCCCACAACATGAACCACTTGAGAGTACAGGGCCGTCTGGGACACTGATCATCCTGAAATATATGTGGAGACACCACGCCATGCTGGCATGAGGGAGTCACAAGGAGAGGGGATCACTCAGGTCCTCAGTGTTCAAAGAGCTTCAGTTCAATCTGAACCCTCAGATGGATGCACACAGAAAGTCAGCTCTAGCAGTCCTTGAAATAAGTCATGTGACAAGAGAATGGCTGGGGACAGTCACAGTGTGCTGTCCCACCATAGGGATTAATAGTCTCCCTTCCCTTCTCACAGTTTTCCTGGTTTGGATGATAAATTACATGGTCACCCTAGTTCTCGGATGCATCTTCCCCTTGCTCTGGCCGGGTGCCCCCTTTGTGAGTCAGACTACCTGACCCCTCTGTGGGGAGGCTGGATGCTAATGTGAATAAAGTGTGCACAGTGACTGCTCAGCCCTGGCACAGGGTGGAGGCTTCATGTCAGCTCCCTAGGGCAGTTCAGAGCTGGCTGATGGGCTCAAAGAAGCCTTTGAGGAAGTGAGGGAATTTCAGGAATTCTAAAACTGTAAACTCATGGAACCATATGGAGGGTTGCTTGGTTCTAGGCAAAACTGCACTGGATTCCATGCAAATGGCATCCTGAGGTGCTCTGCATTGGGGCCCTGGGGACTTACTCAGGTTGATGAGGGCTGCAGACTGACTTATGGGGATAAGGAACCAGAGTACGTTACTCACCCAAGCCTTGAGTGTCCAAAGAGGGTAGTACGGGCCGAAAAAGGCTTCCCAGAGTTGCTAAGTTAAGTCTTCAAGAATGTGTTGTGGGCACTGCTCTATTTAAGATGGATAACCAACAACTAGTTACTGTGTAGCTTAAGGGGTACTCGGCTTAATTATATGACAATCTGGATGGGAGGGATATTTTTGGGACCAGGATACATGGATACATATGGTTGAGTCCATTTACTGTCCACCTTAAACTCAGAATATTGTTAATCAGCTATACTCCAATACAAAATAAAGGTTTTTTTTTTAATAAAATATGATTTGTGGGGACGAAGGAGGAGAACCAGCATTCTCTGAAGAGAAAACAAGGAGCAGGAGTCAGCAGGAAAGAAACAGGGAGATAGGAGAACTATGGACACTCTTTTTCTTTTCTAAAAATTTTATTGAAGTGTGGCTAATCTTCAGTATTGTGTTTAGTTCTGCTGCACAGCAATGTGACTCAGTTATACACATACAGAAATATATATTCTTTTTCTTATTCTTTTTCATGTGGTTTATGACTGGATAGTTAATATACTTCCTTATGCTCTACAGTAGGACTTTGATGTTTATCATTCCTCTGTATCCCCAACTCCCAGTCCTCCGCTCCCCCACATGCTTCCTCATGGCAAACTAATATCTTGGCCATTTTTGGTTATGGATGAACTCTCATATCCCCTGCTAATGAGAAAATCCCTTGATACTTACCAAAAGAGGGAAATAAAACCAAGAATTATGCTGGGTCTAGATATTTGTGGGAGTCACATGTAAGGGCTCAGGCTGACTGGTGTGTGTCTCTGACTCCCCCAGGATTCTAGAGGCCACTGCTATACAACCTTTATGGAGAACACAGTGAGGACATCTAGAGAGACCTGGATCCTGGGTAATGTCTTCCTGAGGCTGTATTTCTCAGTCTTTGATAAAGGAAATGACAGGATTGGCCTGGCACAGGCAGTATAAATGCTTGGAGTGGTTTAGGAATCAGTAAGGCTGCTCCAAGCAAACACTAAATCACACTTGGGTACTCCTGCCAGGATGCTGGTGAACTGTATTTGGTGGTCTGCACACAATTCTAAGTAAAGAATAAAGTGTTTCACTCATAATGGTACTTAAATAAACAGGTGCCTCTGTTTGTGTCTGGGAGATGTACAATGATCAGAAAGGATCTAGAACAAAGTCTGAATCACAGTTGAGAGGACCCCACCTCCACCTGGCTTCAAGGAAAGGGGAGATTCACTGAAATGATTCTGGGAATCCAGGACACAAGACTCAGAGCAAATACAAACATCTCAGTGACTGGACCCAAGAAATCAGAATTCATCAGTTCTCTATTTTACACCCTCACTCTTTCATTCCTCTTCTTTGATGGTCTTAACATGACAACTTTATTCCTTAAGGCCACTACACCTAGTGAGGGAGTCCAAGCTACCTGCCCTAGGGTTTTATATCCTGAAGGCATTTCCAATAAGGAAAGAAAAGATTGAAGACATCAAAGTTCAAGGGTGTTCCCTGAATGACCCACCTCAGATCTCATGTGCAGTCCTAACTCAGCCATTCTGGCAGGGCCATGGGGTCCTATGATTGAATTTACATGGTCTTCTGGCCCTGACCCAGCAGCACACATGATTGTCAATTTCCTCCAGAATTACATGACTGAAGCTGGGGAGAGGCAGCCCCAAAAAGAGCGACTGAGAGATAGTCTAAGCCGTGGAAGAGTTTGTGATGACCCACCAACTCCACCACCTCCTCATTCAGAGGAACTATAGATCAGATCAGATCAGATCAGTTGCTCAGTCATGTCCGACTCTTTGCGACCCCATGAATCGCAGCACTCCAGGCCTCCCTGTCCAACACCAACTCCCAGAGTTCACTGAGACTCACGTCCATCAAGTCAGTGATGCCATAAGGGGTAATGAAATAAACTCTCTTCATCCCATCTCAGATGAACTTATCACTGGGCTTCTCCTCCAGGAGAGTTTGGGTGAGGTACTTCATGGAGAGCTGGTTCCCTTTTGTTCTCACACCCAGTCACAGGCTCTCTGCCACATATGCCTGCTCTGTCCTTTCCAGTCCTACTTGGTAAGTGGTGGCCCCAGTGGATCACTGAGCCATCCCCCTCCTCCAGGGCCTAGAATGCCCCTTCCTTGGCCTCCAATGCTGCTGGGGAGAATGCAACGCATGTATCGGTAGACCCAGGGTACACAGAGCTTTCAGCCTTTCTGAGTTTCTCCATGGCTGGGGCTACAAACTGTTTGCTTGGAGCTGCCATGGTTAGGCACTTTTGCAGTGGAAGGATCCATTCTTTCCACCAGGAAGCCCTCAGTACATGCCTCAGCTGAGACAACAGGGATCAGAGGTTGATTTCCTTTCAGATTGACTGGTTTGATCTCCTTGTTGTATAAGGGACTCTCAAGAATCTTCTCAAGCACCACAGTTTAAAAGCTCAATTCTTTGGTATTCACCATTTCTTATGGTCCAGATCGCACATCCGTACCTGATTACTGGAAAAAGCATAGCTTTGACTCTACAGAGCTCTGCAGCAAAGTGAGTCTCTGCTTTTTAATACACTGTGCAGGCTTTTCATAGCCTTTCTTCCTTCCAAGGAGCAAGTGTCTTTTAATTTTGTGGCTGCAGTCAAGGTCCATAGTGATTTTGGAGCCCAAGAAAATAAAATCTGTCACTGTTTCCACTTTTACATCATCTGTATGCCATGAAGTGGTGGGACTGGATGCCATGAATATTGAGTATCTTTTTGTGAATAGTTTTTTGAATGTTGAGTTTAAGCTAGTTTTTTCATCTTCTCTCCTCATCGAGAGGCTCATTAGTTTTTCTTTGGTTTCTGCTATTAGGGTAGTGTCATTTTCATATATGTGGATATTGATACTTCTCCCAGTGATCTTGATTCCAGCTTGGGATTTATCCAGACCAGCATATTGAATGAAGTATCCTACATATAAGTTAAATAATCAGAGTGACAATGTATACCTTGTCATGCTCCTTTCCCAATTTTAAATCTTTCAGTTGTTCCGTGTCTGTTCTAACTGCTGCTTTTTGAGCTACATACAGACCTGTTCGGAGAAAGATAAGGTGATCTGGTACTCCCATTTCTTTAAGAATTTTCCACAGTTTGTTGTGGTCCACACAGTGAAAGGCTTTAGCATAGTCAGTGAAGCAGATGTAAATGTTCTTTCTGGGATTCCCTTGCTTTCTCTATGATCCAGTGTTTGTTGGCAATTTGATCTCTGATTTCTCAAACCAGCTTGTATACCTAGAAGTTCTCAGTTCATGTACTGTTGAAACTTAGCTTGAAGAATATTGAGCATTACCTTGCTAGCAAGTGAGATGAGCACAATGGCATGATAGGTTGAACATTATTTGGCTTTGCCTTTCTTTTGCATTGGAATGAAAACTGACCTTTTCCAGCACTGTGGCCACTGATGAGCTTTCCAAATTTGCTGACATATTGAATACAGCATATTTACAGCCTCATTCGTTAGGAATTTTAAACAGCTCAGCTGGAATTTCATCACCTTCCCTAGCTTTTCTTGTAGTGATGCTTCCTAAAGTCCACTTGACTTCATACTCCAGTATCTGGCTTTATGTGAGTGACCCCAGCATCATCCCTATCCCGGTCATTATGACCATTTTTGTATAGTTCTTCTCTGCATTCTTGCCACCTCTTCTTAATCTCGCTTCTGTTAGGTCTTTGACTTTTCTGTCCTTTATTGTGCCAATCTTTGCATGAAGTGTTCCTCTGGTATCTCCACTTTTCTTGAAGAGATCTGTACTCTACAATTCTATTGTTCTCCTCTAATTCTTGCACTATTCACTTATGAAGACTTTCTTATCTCTCCTTGCTATTCTCTGGAAGTCTGCATGCCATTGGGTATATCTTTTCCTTTCTCCTTTGCCTTTCACTTCTCTTATGTTCTCAGCTATTTTTAAGGCCTCCTCAGGCAACCACTTTGCGTTTTCACATTTGTTTTTCTTGAGGATGGTTTTGATGACCACCTCCCGTACCATGTTACAAACCTGCATCCATCGTTCTTCAGGCTAACAGACCTAATTCCTTGAATCTATTTTTCAACTCCACTATATAATCATAAGGGATTTTATTTAGGTCATAGCTGAATGTTCTAGTGGTTTTCCTTACTCTCTTCAATTTAAACGTGAATATCATTTGCTTCTGCCTAAGCATTGCTTCCAGATCACCACCCACGACTCCCAGTGGGTGTGGAGCAAAAACACACAATTTGAGGACTGTTACCCTGGGTTTGTGCTTGGCTTTTCACATGCTTAGCTGTGTGTGCTTGATCAAGTCTCTTAACCTCAGTTTTCTCATCTGGAAAATGGGCACCATGATCATAATTCCACCTTCTGGATTGCATGTGTGCCTGCAAAGAGCAAGTGGCCCTGAGAGGGCTTTCTGGGTTCCTGAGTCTGGAACAAATATGAATTATTCTGCCACTTGGGGAGAAGGAAATCTTCTGTTTAGAGGTTATGGCTGCCATCCCCAAGGGTAAATATTGATTCAAGCCAAATGACATTTATTTCTGAACCCTGACCCAGAACTCTGACTGAGCCAATGCTTCTGTTTTCTGGGCTCACAAAAGAGCTAATGATTACTGTTTCAGATTACTCCCTTCCTCAGCCTTACCAGTCAGCCTTTCCTTGTCAACTGCTTCTCTCCTGAAATCACACTGCAAGGAAAGTCATAAAGGCTCTTGGTCTCTTTTCAGTTTCCCACATCTCCAGCATAACAACAAGTAGCTGTTATGGCTACTTGTCATAGCAACGACTATGGCAACTTGTACAGTCCAATCTCAGCCTGTTAAATGAATCATTCCCCATTTGGCCCCTCATGTTTAAATTACCTATAGTTGCCTTAGTAATTATGCTATGCTTGCTGTTTAATGGCAAAATATGTGTGGACGTGATCTACATTTCTTTCCCAAGCATAATTCCAACCATGAAAGTAAGTAACCAAACATTTAGTCATCTAACTACCCACAGGAATTGACAAAAGCAAGACACCCATCATGCATTTCTTGCTTGCCCCAAAACACCATTTAACTGATCTGCTGAAACAATGTGATACATTGGCATGTACACTCCAGAAGGGACACTTTTTCAATAGATTTGTTTTCCACCTAGTGAAGAATGTCTACCATAAGCCTGGTCCTCCAGCAGCTGGTCACCTAATTTTTGCAGACTCAGCCCACTCCAGATTCCTTACACATCCCTCAGTAAAATCAAGAGAACAGACTCAGTCAAAGTTCTCACTCCTGCAGAAAGCAGTTTTTTGTTTTGGGGTTTTTTTTTTTTTTAGAAAACAATATTTGGTAACACATTCAAAATCGTGTGCTCCTTGCCTTGGATTCAAGCACCTGCACCAGAGGTTGGGAAGTCTCCTCTTCCACCTAAATCTTTCACCACTCCCACCAGGACCACAGGCTTGACTGGACCCCAAAGACATCTGCCTGCTCCCTGATGTCCTCTGTACATTAGTTCAGTTCAGTCTCTCAGTCATATCCAACTCTGCTATATCATGGGGTGCAGAATGCCAGGTTTCCCTGTCCATCACCAACTCCCAGGGCTTGCTCAGACTCATGTTCATCAGGTCGATGATGCCACCAACAATTTCATATTCTGTCTTCCCCTTTGCCTTCTGCCTTTAATCTTTCCCTGCATCAGGGTCTTTGCTAACGAGTCAGTTCTTTGCATCAATTGGCCAAATTATTGAAGGTTCAGCTTCAGCCTCAGTCCTTCCAGTGAATATTCAGGACTTATTCCTTTAGCATGGACTGGTTGAATCTCCTTGCAGTCCATGGGACTCTCAAAAGTCTTGTCCAACACCATAGTTTAAAAGCATCAATTCTTTGGTACTCAGCTTCTGTTACGGTCCAACTCTCACATCCACACACGATTTCTGGTAAAACCATAGCTTTGACTATACAGACCTTTGCTGGTAAAGTAATGTCTTTGCTTTTTAGTATGCTGTCGGGTTTTTCATAGCTTTTCTTCCAAGGAGCAAGCGTCTTTTTTTTTTTTTCCACAACTGTGGTCACTATCTACAGTGATTTTGGAGCTCAGGAAAATAAATCCTGTCACTGTTTTCATTGTTTTTTTCCAGGTATTTGCTATGAAATGATGGAACTGGATGCCATGATCTTCATTTTTTGATCTGTACATACCACATCAAGACCATACCAAAGAAACAGAAATGCAAAAAGGCAAAATGGTTGCCTGAGGAGGCCTTAAAAATAACTTAGAAAGGAAGAGAAGCAAAAGGAAAAGGAGAAAAGAAATACATACCCATCTGAATGCAGAGTTCCAAAGAATAACAAGAAGAGATTTTAAAATAGCCTTCCTAAGTGATCAGTGCAAAGAAATAGAGGAAAACATTAGAATGGTAAAGACCAGAGATCTCTTCAAGAAAATTAGAGATAGGGAGGGAATTTTTCAGGCAAAGATGGGCACAAAAAAAGGGAGATATGGGATGGACCTAACAGAAGCAGAATATATTAAGAAGAGATTGAAGAATACATAGAAGAACTGCACACACAAAAAAATATTAATGACCCAGATAACCACAATGGTGTGATCACTCACCTAGTAGTAGACAATCCTGAAATGCAAAGTCAAATGTTCTTCAGAAGCATCACTAAGAGCAAATCTAGTGGGTGTGATTGCTTTGCAGTACAACTATATCAGATCCTAAAAGATGATGCTGTTAAAGTGCTGCACTCAGTTCAGTTCAGTCACTCAGTCGTGTCCGACTCTTTGCCACCCCATAAATCACAGCACGCCAGGCCTCCCTGTCTATCACCAACTCCTGGAATTCACTCAGACTCATGTCCATCGAGTAAGTGATGCCATCCAGCCATCTCATCCTCTGTCGTCCCCTTCTCCTCCTGCCCCCAATCCCTCCCAGCATGAGTCTTTTCCAGTGAGTCAACTCTTCGCATGAGGTGGCCAAAGTACTGGAGTTTCAGCTTTAGCATCATTCCATCCAAAGAAATCCCAGGGCTGATCTCCTTCAGAATGGACTGGTTGGATCTCCTTGCAGTCCAAGGGACTCTCAAGAGTCTTCTCCAACACCACAGCTCAAAAGCATCAATTCTTTGGCACTCAGCCTTCTTCACAGTCCAACTCTCACAGGAAAAACCATAGCCTTGACTAGACTGACCTTTGTTGGCAAAGTAATGTCTCTGCTTTTGAATATGCTATCTAGGTTGGTCATAACTTTCCTTCCAAGGAGTAAGTGTCTTTTAATTTCATGGTTGCAGTCACCATCTGCAGTGATTTTGGAGCTCCCCAAAATAAAGTCTGACACTGTTTCCACGGTTTCCCCATCTATTTCCCATGAAGTGATGGGACCGGATGCCATGATCTTCGTTTTCTGAATGTTGAGCTTTAAGCCAACTTTTTCACTCTCCACTTTCACTTTCATCAAGAGGCTTTTTAGTTCCTCTTCACTTTCTGCCATAAGGGTGGTGTCATCTGCATATCTGAGGTTATTGATATTTCTCCCGGCAATCTTGATTCCAGCTTGTGGTTCTTCCAGTCCAGCATTTCTCATGATGTACTCTGCATATAAGTTAAATAAGCAGGGTGACAGTATACAGCCTTGACGTACTCCTTTTCCTATTTGGAACCAGTCTGTTGTTCCATGTCCAGTTCTAACTATTGCTTCCTGACCTGCATACAGATTTCTCAAGAGGCAAATCAGGTGGTCTGGTATTCCCATCTCTTTCAGAATTGTTCACGGTTTATGGTGATCCACACAGTCACAGTGTGTGCTGCACTCAATATACCATCAAATGTGGAAAACTCAGCAGTGGCCACAGGACTGGAAAGGTCATTTTCCTTGCAATCCCCAAGAAAAGTGATTTCAAAATATGTTCAACTACCAAACAGTTGCACTCATCTCACATGCACCCAAAGTAATTTCTCCAAGCAAGTCTTGAACAGTACATGAACTGTGAAATTCCATATGTTCAAGCTGGATTGAGAAAAGGCAGAGGAACCAGAGATCAAATTGTCAACATTCATTGGATAATAGAAAAAGCAAGAGGATTCTACAAAAACACCTACTTCTGCTTTACTGACCATGCAAAAGCCTTTGACTATGTGGATCACAACAAACTGTGGAAAACTTACAGAGATGGGAATACCAGACCATCTTACCTGCCTTCTGAGAAATCTGTATGTAGGTCAAGAAGCAACATGTAGAACTGAACATGGAACAACAAAGTGATTCCAATTCAGGAAAGGAGTATGTATGTAAAGGCTGTATGTTGTCACCTTGCTTATTTAACTTATATGCAGAGTACATCATGTGAAATGCCCAAATGGATGAAGCACAAGCTGGAATCAAGATTTCTGGGAGAAATATCAGTAGCTTCAGATATACAGAAGACACCACCCTCATGGCAGAAATTGAAGAGGAACTAAAGAGCCTCTTGATGAAAGTGAAATAAGAGAGTGAAACATCTGGTTTAAACTTCACATTCAGAAAATGAAGATCATGGCATTTGGTCCCATCACTTCATGGCAAATAGATGGGGAAACAATGGAAACAGTGAGAGACTTTATTTTTAGGGGCTCCAAAATCAAGGCAGATGATGACTGCAGTCATGAAATTAAAAGATGCTTGCTCCTTTGAAGAAAAACTATGACAAAACTATACAAATTTTTTAAAAGTAGAGACATCACTTTGCTGAAAAAGTTCAGTATAATCAAAGCTATGATTTTTCCAGTTGTCATGTATGGATGTGACAGTTGCACCATAAAGAATGGTGAGCAATGAAGAATTGATGGTTTTGAACTGTGGTGTTGGACAAGACTCTTGAGAATCCCTTTGACTGGAAAGAGATCCACCCAGTCATCCTAAAGGAAATCAATCCTGAATATTCATTGGAAGGACTGATGCTGAAATTGAACCTCCAATACTTTGGCCAACTGATGTGAAGAACTGACTCATTAGAAAAGACCCTGTTACTGGGCAACATTGAAGGCAGGAGGAGAGAGGATGACAGAGGATGAGATGGTTGGATAGAATCACCAACTCTATGGACATGAGTTTGCCCAAGCTCCAGGAGTTGGTGAAGAACAGCGAGCCCTGGCGTGCTGCAGTCCACAGGGTTGCAAAGAGTAAGACATGACTGAGTGACTGAACTGAACTGAGCATACCACATAGCAAACACTATTTGGAATGGGCATGTTTTTCCAGCAAGACTGGGGCTCCTTAAAGCCCCAACACATATCCCCAATCAAGTTTGCACCCATCACAGAAGTCAGTGCCTAGCATTCACAAGGCATTCAGTGAGTTTTGATTGCAGGGGAACCTCCATTTTAGTCGACATAAAGGAGTAAAGGACACACTTATCCTCCTGTCTCAAATAACTTCAAAGTAGAAAAGACAAATGAAAGAGCATTGTTTTACATCAAACATCTGGCAGCAGAGAATGGATTCCTGAGGCGGGGAGCAAGCAAGCAGAGTTCTACAATTGCCCCAACTCTAGAAATAGTTTCCAACACATACATGGAAGGTGTACCTAGGCGGAGACAAACGGTCCCCCCAAGAAGACAGATTTATGACTCTATATAGTTAGAGGTCACAGGAGAGAGCTACATACAGAGAACTGTAGGAAGGTACAGGTGATACCCCACCAGTTTTCTGCAGAGAGTTGATAGTACTGGTCTGAATTATAGGGAACAATCCTTGAGTCTCAAATTGCACCAAGTCTAATTGTGTCCCCACCCACCAGTGTGTAAATTACTCATTTACACGCTGAGTAAATATAAATAAATAAATAAAATAAATATAAATTTATTTATTTTATTTGGAGGCTAATTACTACAATATTGCATTGGTTTGCCATACACTGACATGAATCCACCATGGGTGTACACGTGTTTTTAATCCTGAACCCCGCTCCCATCCCTCTCCCTATTCCATGCCTCTGGGTCATCTCAGTGCATCAGACTGAAGCATTCTGTATCATGCATCAAACCTGGACTGGCGATTCATTTCACAATACATGTTTCAATGCCATTCTCCCAAATCATCCCACCCTTGCCCTCTCCCAGAGTCCAAAAGACTATTCTATACATCTGGGTCTCTTTTGCTGTCTCACATACAGGGTTATCATTACCATCTTTCTAAATTCCATATATATGTGTTAGTGTACAGTATTGGTGTTTTTCTGTCTGGCTTACTTCACTCTGTATAATAGGCTCCAGTTTCATCCACTTCATTAGAACTGATTCAAATGCATTCTTTCTAATGGCTGAGTAATACTTCATTGTGTATATGTACCACATCTTTCTTATTCATTCATCTGCTGATGGACATCTAGGTTGCTTCCATGTCCTGACTATTATAAACAGTAGTGCGATGAACATTGGGGTACACATGTCTCTTTCAATTCTGGTTTCCTCGGTGTGTATGCCCAGTAGTGGGATTGCTGGGTCATAAGGCAGTTCTATTTCCAGTTTTTTAAGGAATCTCCACACTGTTCTCCATAGTGGCTGTACTAGTTTGCATTCCCACTAACAGTGTAAGAGATTTCCCTTTTCTCCACATCCTCTCCAGCATTTATTGCTTGTAGACAGTTGGATAGCAGCCATTCTGACTAGCGTGAAATGGTACCTCATTGTGATTTTGATTTGCATTCCTCTGATAATGAGTGATGTTCAGCATCTTTTCATGTGTTTGTAGATTCAATGAAATCCCTATCAAGCTACCAACGGTATTTTTCACAGAGCTAGAACAAACAATTTCACAATTTATATGGAAATACAAAAAACCTCAAATAGCCAAAGCAATCTTGAGAAAGAAGAATGGAACTGGAGGAATCAACCTGCCTGACTTCAGGCTCTACTATAAAGCCACAGTCATCAAGACAGTATGGTACTGGCACAAAGACAGAAATATAGATCAATGGAACAAAATGGAAAACCCAGAGATAAATCCAAGCACCTATGGATACCTTATCTTTAACAAAGGAGGCAAGAATATACAATGGAGAAAAGACAATCTCTTAAAAAGTGGTTCTGGGAAAACTGGCCAACCACTTGTGAAAGAATGAAACTAGAACACTTTCTAACACCATACACAAAAGTAAACTCAAAATGAATTAAAGAGCTAAACGTACAACCAGAAACTATAAAACTCCTAGAGGAAAACATAGGCAAAACACTCTACAACATAAATCACAACAGGATCCTCTATGACCCCACCTCCCAGAATATTGGAAATAAAAGCAAAAATAAACAAATGGGACCGTTTAAAATTAAAAGCTTCTGCACAACAATGGAAACTATAAGCAAGGTGAAAAGACAACCTTCAGAATGGGAGAAAATAATAGCAAATGAAGCAACTGAAAAGAACTAATCTCAAAAATATACAAGCAACTCCTTCAGCTCAATTCCAGAAAAATAAACGGCCCAATCAAAAAATGGGCCAAAGAACTAAACAGACATTTCTCCAAAGAAGACATAAAGATGGCTAACAAACACGTGTCTCTTTCAATTCTGGTTTCCTTGGTGTGTATGCCCAACAGTGGTATTACTGGGTCGAATGGCAGTTCAATTTTCAGTTTTTAAAGGATTCTCCACACTCTTCTCCAGAGTGGCTGTACTAGTGTGAATTCCCACCAACAGTGTAAAAGATTTCCCTTTTCTCCACACCCTTTCCAGCATTTACTGCTTGTAGACTTTTGGATAGCAGCCATTCTGACTGGCATGAAATGTTACCTCATTGTGGTTTTGATTTGCATTTCTCTGATAATGAGTGATTTTCATCACCTTTTCATGTGTTTGTTAGCCATCTGTATGTCTGCTTTGGAGAAATGCCTGTTTAGTTCTCTGGCCCATTTTTTGATTGGGTCGTTTATTTTTCTGGAATTGAGCTGAAGGAGTTGCTTGTATATTTTTGAGATTAATTCTTTGTGAGTTGCTAAATTTGTTATTATTTTCCCCCTTTGTGAAGGCTGTCTTTTCACCTTGCTTATAGTTTCCTTTGTTGTGCAGAAGCTGTCAATTTTAATTAGGTCCCATTTGTTTTCTTTTTGTGTTTATTTCCAATATTCTGGGAAGTGGGTCATAAAGGATCCTGCTGTGATTTATGTCGGAGAGTATTTTGCCTATGTTTTCCTCTAGGAGTTTTATAGTTTCTGGTTGTACGTTTAGCTCTTTAATCCAGTTTGAGTTTATTTTTGTGTATGGTGTTAGAAAGTGTTCTAGTTTCATTCTTTCACAAGTGGTTGGCCAGTTTTCCCAGAACCACTTGTTAAAGAGATTGTCTTTTCTCCTTTGTATATTCCTGCCTCCTTTGTCAAAGATAAGGTATCCATAGGTGCTTGGATTTATCTCTGGGTTTTCCATTTTGTTCCATTGATCTATATTTCTGTCTTTGTGCCAGTACCATACTGTCGTGATGACTGTGGCTTTATAGTAGAGCCTGAAGTCAGGCAGGTTGATTCCTCCAGTTCCATTCTTCTTTCTCAAGATTGCTTTGTCTATTCGAGGTTTTTTGTATTTCCATATAAATTGTGAAATTGTTTGTTCTAGCTCTGTGAAAAATACTGTTGGCAGCTTGATAGGGTTTCCACTGAATCTATAGATTGTTTTGGGTAGTATACTCATTTTCAGTATATTGATTTTTCCAATCCATGAACATGGTATATTTATCCATCTATTAGTGTCCTCTCTGATTTCTTTCACCAGTGTTTTATAGTTTTATATATATAGGTCTTTAGTTTCTTTAGGTATATATAGTCCTAAGTATTTTAATATTTTCATTGCAATGGTGAATGTAATTGTTTCCTTAATTTCTCTTTCTATTTTCTCATTATTAGTGTATAGGAATGCAAGGGATTTCTGTGTGTTGATTTTATATCCTGCAACTTTACCATATTCATTGATTAACTCTAATAATTTTCTGGTGGAGTCTTTAGGGTTTTCTATGTAGAGGATCATGTCGTCTGCAAACAGTGAGAGTTTTACTTCTTCTTTTCCAATTTGGATTCCTCTTATTTCTTTTTCTGTTCTGATTGCTTTGGCCAATATTTCCAAAACTATGTTGAATAGTAGTGATGAGAGTGAGCACCCTTGTCTTATTCCTGGCTTTAGGGGAAATGCTTTCAATTATTCACCATTGAGGATAATGTTTGCTATGGGTTTGTCATATATAGCTTTTATTATGTTGAGGTATGTTTGAGAGGGTAACAGGCAGGAAGGCCAGGGGTCTCCAAATGGAGGAAATAGCCTGCAAGTGTCAGACATTTTTATCTCTCTTAAGCGGCAGGAGGAAACAAACTAGCAATATTTTTTCCTTCTCTATACAAATTTAAAGGGAGGTTTCTCTTAAAATACTGTGTTGCCATAATGACACCTGGTTTCGCCTGAAGTTAGCTATTCTTGAGCCTAGAGATAACCAATGCCTTTTTCTTATGGAAATGTGTCTTTTTTTTTTAATTTCATTTTATTTTTTAAACGGAAATGTGTGTCTTAAGCTATGCTAATGTACTATGCCTTTACCCCAAACTCTGTCTCCAAGTCGGTTCCGCCTCTTGGCCCAGAACCTACTTGACAAACCAGTATGTTATACTCAGATATTGTTCCCCTAATCTATGTAAATGAAACTATTTGTATGGTGGTCTGACCTTCTTCAAGATTCAAGTTAATCATTTTATGGCCCAGGATAAACCATTTGGTGCCAAGATTATCCCAAAATGCATCTTATGGGTGAGGAGCCTGGTGCCATTCTGAATTTTAAGACATTCCTTTCTTTCATTAACAGACTGCTAATGACTATATAACATCTAGCTGAAGACTAGCAGGGGGGTACTCTTTCTGCCCCCTTCTGATGCCTATGTCAGAAGCTTTCTCTATCTCCTTTATACTTTAATAAAACTTTATTACACAAAAGCTCTGAGCGATCAAGCCTCGTCTCTGGCCCCGGATTGAATTCTTCTCCTCTGGGGGCCAAGAATCCCGGTGTATTCACGTGATTCAACAACAACCTTTCATGTTCCTTCTAGTCCTGCTTTCTGGAGAGTTTTTATCATAAATGGGTGTTGAATTTTGTCAAAGGCTTTTTCTGCATCTATTGAGATAATCATATGGCTATTATTTTCAATTTGTTAATGTGGTGTATTACATTGATTGATTTGCGGATATTGAAGAATCCTTGCATCCCTGGAATAAAGCGCACTTGGTCATGTGTATGATCTTTTTAATGTGTTGTTGGATTCTGATTGCTAGAATTTTGTTAAGGATTTTTGCATCTATGTTCATCAGTGATATTGGCCTATAGTTTTCTTTTTTTATGGCATCTTTTTCAGGTGTTGTTATTAGGGTGATGGTGGCCTCATAGAATGAGTTTTTAAGTTTACCTTAGTCTGCAATTTTATAAAAGAGTTTGAGTAGGATCGCTTTTAGTTCTTCTCTAAATTTTTGGTAGAATTCCACTATGAAGCCGTCTGGTCCAGAGCGTTTGTTTGCTGGAAGATTTCTGATTACATTTTCAATGTCCATGCTTGTGATGTGTCTGTTAAGATTTTCTATTTCTTCGTGGTTCAGTTTTGGAAAGTTATACTTTTCTAGGAATTTCTCTATTTCTTCCAAGTTTTCCATTTTATTGGCATATAATTGCTGATAGTAGTCTCTTGTGATCCTTTGTATTTCTGTGTTGTCTGTTGTTAACTCTCCATTTACATTTCTAATTTTATTGATTTGATTTTTCTCCCTTTGTTTCTTGATGAGTCTGGCTAATGGTTTGTCAATTTTATTTATCCTCTCAAAGAACCAGCTTTTGGCTTTGTTGATTTATGTTATGGTCTCTTTTGTTTCTTCTGCATTTATTTCTGCCCGCATTTTGAAGATTTCTTTCCTTCTAAGAACATTGGGGTTCTTCATTTCTTCCTTTTCTAGTTGCTTTAGGCATAGAGTTAGGTTATTTATTTGACTTTTTTCTTGTTTCTTGAGGTATGCCTGTATTGCTATGAACCTTCCCCTTAGCACTGCTTTTACAATGTGCCACAGGGTTTGGGTTGCTTTGTTTTCATTTTCATTTGTTTCTATGCATATTGTGATTTCTTTTTTGATTTCTTCTGTGATTTTTGGTTATTCATCAGCGTGTTGTTCAGCCTCCATATGTTGGAATTTTTAATAGTTTTCTTCCTGTAATTGAGATCTGATCTTACTGCATTGTGGTCAGAAAAGATGATTGAAATGATTTCATTTTTTTTTTTTTCAATTTACCAAGGCTAGATTTATGGCCCAGGATGTGATCTATCTTGAAGAAGGTTCCATGTGCACTTGAGAAAAGGGTGAAATTCATTGTTTTGAGATGAAATGTCCTATAGGTACCAATTAGGTCTAACAGATCTATTGTATCATTTAAAGTTTGTGTTTCCTTGTTAATTTTCTATTTAGTTGATCTAGCCATAGGTGTGAGTGGAGTATTAAAGTCTCCCACTATTACTGTGTGCTGGAGTCCAGGTCCAGCAGCCAGGGAATCAGCCTGAAAGGGTGAGTGGTGTCAGCAGATGATGATGTAGCCTCTGACTCAAAATACGGACCTACATGTTTATTTCATGCTTCAGGTTTTATTTTATACTTTGACCAAAGCATTAGGTCAGAGGTTTGACAATTTTAGTTCTCCTACCCAGATTTATTGTCTCCAGAAATCATTGTTGTCCTACAAACAGAGTTCCTGCTTCAGCGATTCTCTCAGAATTGGCCTTTACCTTCTATCATCTACTTTCTCTTATGTGTCCTATACTTAACTTGTGATTACATTGTAACTCATGCCACATTCCTCAGTTTATTTCTTATCTTTCTAAACCTGTTTGCCCCTAGCATCTTAAGATCATTATCTCCTAAAAAGGCTTCTAGCTATTCTTAATTATTCCTAAACCCTAAATTCAGCAAACTTATTTTGCCATAAATATTTCCCTCACAAACAGGTGTCAGAAAACAATCCTTCCCATGGCCTCAAGCTGTGGCCTATGGGCTCATCCTGGAACATTCTTTGTAAAGATCCTTGAACAAATGTCAGTGGATACTTTACAGATTATTTTCTGGGCACAACTGCAGAAGGCTTTGTGCTTTCTCATGTTTCTCTCAAGAACAATAAGCACCTTAACATTCTTTCTAGTCAACTCAACCAAAAAAAGGAAAGAACAAGTCAGAATCACAAGACCTAACTCCTTCATCCCGGGTCTGTGCCTGAGAAATGAGGAGAGGGTGTTGGGGCCGTGCTTCCATTTTGTCAGTAATGTCTAACGCAGCTCCCAACAATTATGTTATTGTTAGTTTCCCCTTTTATACTTGTTAGCATTTGTCTTACATTTTGCGGTGCTCCTATGTTGGGTGCCTTTATATTTATAATTGTTATATCTTCTTCTTGGATTGATATTTTGATCATTATGTAGTGTCCTTCTTTGCCTCTTTTCACAGCCTTTGTTTTAAAGTCTATTTTATCTGATATGAGTATTGCTACTCCTGCTTTCTTTTGGTCTCTATTTGCATGGAATATCTTTTTCAAGCCCTTCATTTTCAGTCTGTATGTGTCCCTTGTTTCGAGGTGGGTCTCTTGTAGACAATACATATAGGGGTCTTGTTTTTTTATCCATTCAGCCAGTCTTTGTCTTTTGTTTGGGGCATTCAACCCATTTACATTTAAGGTAATTATTGATAAGTATGATTCCATTGCCATTTATTTTATTGTTTCCAGTTCGAGTTTATACACCCTTTCTGTGTTTCCAGTCTAGAGAAGATCCTGTAGCATTTGTTGGAGAGCTGGTTTGGTGGCACTGAATTCTCTCAGCTTTTGCTTGTCTGTAAAGCTTTTGATTTCTCCTTCATATTTGAATGAGACCCTTGCTGGGTACAGTAATCTGGGCTGTAGGTTTTTTTTCTTTCATCCTCCTACCTGTCCTACCATTCCCTCCTGGCCTGAAGAGTTTCTATTCTACGTTTCTATTCTAAGTTCAGCTGTTATCCTTATGGGAAGCCCTTGTGTGCTATTTGTTGTTTTTCCCTTGATGCTTTTAATATTTGTTCTTTGTGTTTGATTTTTATTAATTTGATTATTATGTGTCTTGGGGTGGTTCACCTTGGGTTTATCCTTCTTGGGACTCTCTGGGTTTCTTGGACTTGCGTGATTATTTCTTTCCCCAATTTAGGGAAGTTTTGAACTATTATCTCAAGTATTTTCTCAAGGTCTTTCTTTTTGTCTTCTTCTTCTGGGACTCCTATGGTTCTTATGTTGGGGCATTTAACATTGTCCCAGAGGTCTCTGAGATTGTCCTCATTTCTTTTAATTCATTTTTCTTTTTACTCTCTCTTTCATTCTTTTCTATCATTCTATCTTGTACGTCACTAATCCTATCTTCTGCCTCCATTATTCTACTGTTGGTTTTCTCCAGAGTGTTTTTTATCTCACTTATTGCATTATTCATTATATATTGACCCTTTTTTTATTTCTTCTAGGTCCTTGTTAAACCTTTCTTGCATCTTCTCAATCCTTGTCTCCTGGTTATTTATCTGTGATTCCTTGTTGTTTTCAAGATTTTGGATCATTTTCACTATCATTATTCGGAATTCTTTATCAGGTAGATTCCCTATGTCTTCCTCTTTTGTTTGGTTTGGTGGACATTTATTCTGTTCCTTTACCTGCTGAGTATTTCTCTGCCTCTTCTTCTTCTTTATATTGCTGTGTTTGTATGCCTATCCATATTCTGGCAGTTTGTGGAGTTCACTTTCTTGTGGAGTTTCCTTGCTGTGGGTTGGGTTGGATTGGTGGCTTGTCAAGGTTTCCTGGTTAGGGAAGCTTGTGTTTGTGTTCTGGTGGGTGGAGCTGGATTTCTTCTCTCTGTAGTGCAATGAAGTGTCCAGTAATGAGTTATGGGATGTCAATGGGTTTGGAGTGACTTTGGGCAGCCTGTATATTGAAGCTCAGGGCTATGTTCCTGTGTTGCTGGAGAATTTGCATGGTATATCTTTCTCTGGAACTTGTTGGCCCTTGGGTGGTGCTTAGTTTCAGTGTAGGTATGGAGGCGTTTGATGAGCTCTCCTATTGATTAGTGTTCCCTGGAGTCAGGATTTCCCTGGTGTTGTCAGGATTTGGACTTAAGCCTCCTACCTCTGGTTTTCAGTCTTATTCTTATAGTAGCCTCAAGACTTCTCCATCTATACAGCACCAATGATAAAACATTTAGGTTAAAGATGAAAAGTTTCTCCACAGTGAGGGACATCCAGAGAGGTTCACAGAGTTACATGGAGAAGAGAAGAGGGAGGAGGGAGGTAGAGGTGACCAGGAGTAGAAGAGAGGGAATCAAAAGGAGAGAGACAGATCCAGCCTGTAATCAGTTCCCTAAGTGTTCTCCACAGTCTGAAACACACAAAGAGATTCACAGAGTTGGGTAGATAAGACAAGGGAGAGGAGGGAGATAGAGGTGACCTGGTGGAGAAAAAGGACATCCAAAGGGGAAGAGAGCAACCAGGCCAGTGATCTCACTCCCAAGTAAAAATGGTTACTGAAGATTGGGTTCTTAAAGGTACAAAATTGATAACAAATACTAAAAAGCAAAGATTAAAAATCTAGAGTAGAGGTTGGATTCTCAAAAATACAATATTAAAGAAAAAAACAAAGTCACAAAAATTATAAAAAAATATGTATATATATAAAGTTTACTTCAAAAAATAGGGTCTTTTTTTTTTTTTCAAAGTAATAGGTTATAAAAATGAAATTTAAAGTAGTAGAGGATTTTAAAATAAAAAATAAACTTAAATTTAAAGAATGAAAATAGTAAAAATATATCTATGACTTTGTCTAGTGTTGTTATGGACAGTGTGGTGTCAGTTCACCTTCAGATAGTTCCTTGATCCAGCTTATACTTCTCAAGATCTATAGGTCCCTTCCTATGTAGTCGGTGCTAACTGCAGGGTTTTAATCTATTGCACCTGTCACTTCCAGGGTGGTGCCCTCTGTTTTAGCTTCTGTTTGCTGGTCTCTTCAGTGTCTAATTTCTGCCCTGACTGAAGGGGATGGTGGTGGACAATTTTTTAGGCTCACTTGTTCAGTCATGCTGTGGGGAGGGAGGAACACTGCAAACAAATATCACTGGCATGTGTGGGGAGTGCTCCCAGTGTCTCGGGCACACTGGGTTTGCCCCAGCTCATGGCGTGTGTGCTTTCCCAGTCTACACTGATCAGGTTGTAGGTTGCTCTGCTGGGAACTGTCTAAGGTGGGCCCTAGGTTGCATGCACTTCACAGGGCTAAGCCTCTCAGGTTCAGGTACTTGAGTACTCCTCAAAGGTGCAGACTTGGTTGGGCCTGCGTTTTGTGCCCTTCTCAGGTCCGAGCCACTCAAGCGACCAGGTGTTTGACGAGCGTGGTCACTCCTACTTTTTGCCTGTCCCATCTCTGCTGCTCAGTTTTCTGGGTGTACAACCAATGCACCTTCTCAGGCGGATTTTGACCATCCAGAATCCCAAGAAGTCTTGGTTAGCAACGAAGCCTGCTTGCAGTTTGGTAGATGATGACTCTCTGGGGCCACAATTTCCCCCTTCCGGCTCTGGCTGCCCTCGCTCCCCTATCCCTGGCAGACAATGGGCTGGTCCACAGCCAGCTACCTCTGCTCACTCCTTTGTTCTGTGATCAGGCTTGGCAGTGTCTCAGTTTAAGTCTTCTCACCAGGGTAGTTATTCCAGGGTCTGGTTTGCTATCTCAAGTTAGTTCCCTCAGATTGCACTCAGGGCATTCAGGCCCGGTACTTACTCTAAGCAATGCAGCCCACACCTCCTTGCCCAGCCCCCACTTGTTAGTGGCAGATGCAGGGGTCTGTGCTGCTTCTCCACTGGGAGTTACCGTTGGGCATGTAATCTGTGGGTTTAATTATTTATTTATTTTTCCTCCCAGTTATGTTGCCCTCTGAGGTTCCAAGGCTTTCCACAGACTCACCAGTGAGAGTGTTTCCTGGTGTTTGGAAGCTTCTCTCTTTTTTAAAACTCCCTTCTTGGGATGGATCTCCATCCCTATCTCTTTTGTTGCTCTTTTTATCTTTTACATTTTTTCCTACCTCCTTTTGAAGACAATGGGCTGCTTTTCTGGCTGCCTGATGTCCTCTGCCTGCATTTAGAAGTTGTTTTGTGGAATTTACTCAGTGTTCAAAAGTTCTTTTGATGAATTTGTTGGAGAGAAAGTGGTCTCCCTGTCCTATTCCTCTGCCATCTTAGGACTGACCCTGAAATTACTCATAATTCCCATGAGATCAATAGGGCCCTGAAGACAGTATTGCCTTGCTAGTGGGGAATAGTAAACCTGGTCTAAAGGTGGTTTCATCTCAGCGTAAAAAACTTTAAAAAATGCGTAAAAAAATGCAATTGTTTCCAAGAAATTAACTGTTTGCAAACAGTGAAAGGAATCATTTATAAAGATTAAAAAATATCCAGCATCCAAAGGTAAACTGATCACATCCACAATCATTTATAAAGATGCGTAAAAAACTTTAAAAAAGCATAAAAAAATGCAATTGTTTCCAAGAAATTAACTGTTTGCAAAGAGTGAAAGGAATCATTTATAAAGATTAAAAAATATCCAGCATCCAAAGGTAAACTGATCACATCCACAATCCAATTTAAAATTTCCATATAAATTTTATTTGTAAATACAAGACAAATAAGTATTTGTCCTAGTTTCATCTCAATATTGTAAGGTAATTATCCTCTGATTAAGATAAATAAATAAATTTAAAAAGAAACAAAATCCAGATATGTAAAGAAGCAAGAAAATATCCATAATGAGGGAAAATTCAGTTAGTAAAAACACAAGTAAAATATATATTACATAATTAGCAGGGAAGGACATTAAAATGCTTACTACATCAATAATCCTTATATTCATGAAGTTGAAAAATATTGAATATGTTAAATAGAGACATGTAAAATAGAAATGCAAAGACTGTGGGAAAAAATTAATTGTGCATCAGAGAGCTTTGAAGTAACTTTAAGAGTGCTTAAATATGTAAGTGGAATCCCACAGGAAGTGAAAGACAGGAGAATAGAGCAAAGAACGTCATAATTACTGGCTGAAAAATTTCCGGGTACGACGAAATCTTTAAAGCCATTAACACAGAAGCTCAATTAACTCAAGGACAAGAAATATGAGAACTCTACAAAGGCACATCATAATTCATGGTTTAAGACAATAAACGAAAGAAATGTAACCAGAAGGAAAAACAGTCACAGGAGAATGAAAAATGGGGATGATAGCAGATTAGGCAAATGAAACAATGTTAGCCACGGGACACTGGCACCACATCTTAAATGCTGAGAGAAATATAATTGACTCAGAATTCTATACCCAAGAAAAATACATATCAAAAACAAGATAAAATACTTTCTCATACAGACAACAACCACAATATTGTATCACCACCAACAGACCAATGTAATAAATGTTTTTTAAAAGGGCTCAATTCAGAAGGAATTTAAAACGAAGTGAAAATCTGGATCTACAGGGGGAATGAACAGTACCCAAAATGATAAACATGTAATATGTATTAAAAGGTAAGTATAATGACTTTCTTGGTGGTCTAGTGGTTAAGGATCTGCTTTGCAAAGCAAAGCATTTGCAAATGGCAAAGGTTTGTTCCTTTGCCAGAGAACTAAGATCCCACATGCCACTGAGCAACTAGGCCTGCATGTCTCAAATAGAGTTTACATGCTGCAAGTACTGAGCCTTCCCTCCTCAAATAGAGAGTCCCTACCAGAAGGGAGATCCTGCATGCCACACTAAAACCCAGTACAGACAGAGAAATGATAAATGAATAAATAATTTAATAATTATCATAATTAATAACGATGGACTGGCAAGTTAAAGATGCATACCATGGATCTTAAAACTACTTAAAAAACAGTTACAGTTAATAAAGTGACAAAGGATATAAAAGGGAATCTGAAAACCTACTCAGTCACAAAGAAGTCAGGGATAAAAAGAGACATGGAAAGAAAGAACATGGGACAAACTGAAGATAAAGACCAAGATGATAGAATTAAACACAACTAGAGTTAACCCCTAAGATGTGAATCCAGACTGAAGATATAACCCAGGGCCCAGATGACAGCAGATCCCCATACACTGCACTGTGCAGCCAAAACAGAGTCTGCCAGGCCCCAGGGCCCCATGTGCCTGGGCACAGAACAGCACTAAATGTTTATATGGAAGAGTAAATTAGAAGACTTCAGTGATACAAAAGTACATCCTCTGTTTATAAATAATGCCATTAGAAACCAATGATCACTGGACAGATGAAGAATGTGCTAGCATAGTGCAGACCTTCCCTCTTTTACAACTCTAATTCTTCTCAGGAGGGAGCAGATAAATTGACAGGACTTACATCTCTTCAATACTAGACACACTTGACGTACATAGAAAATACTAGACATTCATGTTTGATTTTCACGGTTCAGTCTCCTCTCTCTTCTCCTCTCTTTCTCATCCTGGGCAACAGGGACTGCATCTCTAAACCACAGCTCAGTCACTACACACAAATCCGGATGATATTTGCCGAGTCTTTCACATAAACCAGTGAAAGCTTGTTTCCTGTTATTTCACACTCTTGGCTCTTTTCAACCAACCATGGTTCTTGTCCTAACTCCTGGGATCCTGGTCCTCTGTCACTTGCAGCCGTGTTCCCATACACCAGGCCTCAAGCTCACCCAAAGATTCCTTAAAAAACTGGAAATAAAACTGCCTTATGTTCCAGCAATCCCACTGCTGGGCATACACTGAGGAAACCAGAAGGGAAAGAGACACGTGTACCCCAATGTTCATCGCAGCACTGTTTATAATAGCCAGGACATGGAAGCAACCTAGATGTCCATCAGCAGATGAATGGATAAGAAAGCTATGGTACATATGCACAATGGAGTATTACTCCGCCATTAAAAAGAGTACATTTGAATCAGTTCTAATGAGGTGGATGAAACTGGAGCCTATTATACAGAGGGAAGTAAGCCAGGAAGAAAAACACCAATACAGTATACTAACGCATATATATGGAATTTAGAAAGATGGTAACAATAACCCTGTGTATGAGACAGCAAAAGAGACACTGATGTATAGAACAGTCTTATGGTCTCTGTGGGAGAGGGAGAGGGTGGGAAGATTTGGGAGAATGACACTGAAACATGTATAATATCATGTATGAAACGAGTCGCCAGTCCAGGTTCAATGCACGATACTGGATGCTTGGGGCTGGTGCACTGGGATGACCCAGAGGGATGGTATGGGGAGGGAGGAGGGAGGAGGGTTCAGGATGGGGAACACATGTATACCTGTGGCAGATTCATTTCGATATTTGGCAAAACTAATACAATATTGTAAAGTTTAAAAATAAAATAAAATTAAAGAAAGAAATTCCTATTCAGAGTGGCCATAATACACGCAAAAAGGGAAAGGACAGGCAGCTTCTTACTCTCCTCTCTTGTTCCTTCACTACATACATTCACTGAAAACCTGTGTAGCAAGTTTGTTACATACAAACGTTCAAGTTGAAAACTTTCAAACATGTAAAAGTGCATTTGCATGTGCAATCATATCAGTTAGTTCACAGATCTGACACACATTGTAGTGGGCACATCCAAGACAAATTGGTGTGCATTTGTGTACTTTACTGTACAGAACTGTATGGAATACAATAGTGCAGGACTTTATTTCAAGCCTACGCTGTCTGAAAGGAAGCATAAATGCAGTGGTAATGTAGATGGTACTACTATTCTATTTTTAAAGGTGTGCTTAGTTGCTCAGCTGTGTCTGAATTTTCAATATATTTACTGCAGTCCCCCAGGCTCCTCTTGCCATGAGGATTCTCCAGACAAGAATACTGGAGTGGGTTGCCATGCCCTATCCAAGTACTGCAAGATTAAAAATGTTTTCTTTAATGTGTTTGTTTTTTATGTATTATTTGTCTGAAAAGTATCATAAAGCTATTAAACTATATATTAAAGTAATATATAGCCAATTGTCTTAGTTGGCTACCTATGTAACTTTGCTGGATTTATGAAGAAATTGGGATTTTTGAACCCCCCTTTTCCAATGTATCCTGATCATATATAGGGGACTTACTGTTCTGCTAAGACCTGTGGATCCAAAAGTGAACGCATCCCCTCTAGGTCCAAGGAAGTCACATTCTTGGTTGGGATTTTAAAGGAAACATGAGATCTCCATAATTCTAGCCATTTCAGTCTTTTCAAAAGACCTTGATCAGGACACCCAAATACTAAAGTAGAAATACTCATTGCGTTTCTACCCACTTTTAGAAAGTGTTGCTAAGTTCTCAATACTGGATCTTGTAATGCTGGTGGACAATTGAAGTGATGTGAACAGAAATAAGGAAGGTGAGACAGGTAGGTCAGAATGTGAGGTAACAAAGATAAGATATTTAGAAGCTGAAGAACTGAGAGAGATTTGGGGCCTGAGTTGGAAAAGCAGTTTTCAAAGCTAATTGGGTCATATGGTATGTGTAATCCTCACTTCACTCCTTAGAAGATTTCTACTGACCAGTCTGCCTCTTTTTCTGGATCACATTTCAGATCCATCTAGCTGTTTCTCATTGCTGATGCTTTCTCCAAGCTCCCACACTGTGGTCAGCAGTTCAGACTATTCCATTTATTTTTGTCGTTGTTATTTAAGGCAGGTGCTGCAGGCTACCTACAAAATGATCTATTCTCTGATTCTCTTTCAAAACTGAAAATAGTTTGTTATATATCCATGAGCCCAGTAACTACAGGACTGCACTTCCTATGCACCCGTGCTCTTAGTCATGACTGGTGACTTAGAGATGCAAGCAGATCTGTAAGAGGGATTTCTTAGAAGACTGCATTCAAGGAGCTTATTTAGCTGAGAGATGGGACTCTCCCCTTCTCTACTTTCTTCCAAACTGTTGTCTGGATTTTAGTTGTGATGGATGGAACTTCTGCAGTTGTACTGAACAATCATGTAACCTTGGAGATGGATACCACCCAAGATCTGGCTGGAGACCTCCAGGTTTGTTTCAGTGGGAGAGAAAAATCAAGTTTATCTTGCTAAAATTATAGTTGTTTTAGTTTTTTTGCAATGTACACCCAAACATAATCCTGATACTCAGAGATCTGATCAGTCACTCATTCGTGTCTGACTGCGACCCCATGAATTGCAGGATGCCAGGCCTCCCTGTCCATCACCAACTCCTGGAATTCACTCAGACTCACGTCCATCGAGTCAGTGACGCCATCCAGCCATCTCATCCTCTGTCGTCCCCTTCTCCTCTTGCCCCCAATCCCTTCCAGCATCAGAGTCTTTTCCAATGAGTCAACTCTTCACATGAGGTGGCCAAAGTACTGGAGTTTCAGCTTTAGCATCATTCCATCCAAAGAAATCCCAGGGCTGATCTCCTTGAGAATGGACTGGTTGTATCTCCTTGCAGTCCAAGGGACTCTCAATAGTCTTCTCCAACACCACAGTTCAAAAGCATCAATTCTTCGGCACTCAGCCTTCTTCACAGTCCAACTCTCACATCCATACATGACCATTAGAAAAACCATAGCCTTG
>NW_011494696.1:48220-48451 GCF_000754665.1 Bison bison bison
AATAAAGTCTGACACTGTTTCCACAGTTTCCCCATCTATTTCCCATGAAGTGATGGGACCGGATGCCATTTTCTTCGTTTTCTGAATGTTGAGCTTTAAGCCAACTTTTTCACTCTCCACTTTAACTTTTGTCAAGAGGCTTTTAAGTTCCTCTTCACTTACTGCCATAAGGGTGGTGTCATCTGCATATCTGAGGTTATTGATATTTCTCCTGGCAATCTTGATTCCAGC
>NW_011494696.1:48780-48997 GCF_000754665.1 Bison bison bison
TTCTTTGGAACTCTGCATTCAGATGCTTATTTCTTTCCTTTTCTCCTTTGCTTTTCACTTCTCTTCTTTTCACAGCTATTTGTAAGGCCTCCCCAGACAGACATTTTGCTTTTTTGCATTCCTTTTCCACGGGGATGGTCTTGATCCCTGTCTCCTGTACAATGTCACGAACTTCATTCCATAGTTCATCAGGCACTCTATCTATCAGATCTAGGCC
>NW_011494696.1:49097-49883 GCF_000754665.1 Bison bison bison
TGCTTTTTCCATGATCCAGCGGATGTTGGCAATTTGATCTCTGGTTCCTCTGACTTTTCTAAAACCAGCTTGAACATCAGGAAGTTCACGGTTCACATATTGCTGAAGCCTGGCTTGGAGAATTTTGAGCATTGCTTTATTAGCGTGTGAGGTGAGTGCAATTGTGCGGTAGTTTGAGCACTCTTTGGCATTGCCTTTCTTTGGGATTGGAATGAAAACTGACCTTTTCCAGTCCTGTGGCCACTGCTGAGTTTTCCAAATTTGCTAGCATATTGAATGCAGCACTTTCACAGCATCACCTTCCAGGATTTGGAATAGCTCAGCTGGAATTCTATCACCTCCACTAGCTTTGTTCGTAGTGATGCTTTCTAAGGCCTACTTGACTTCACATTCCAGGATGTCTGGCTCTAGGTGAGTGATCACACCATCGTGATTATCTGGGTCGTGAATATCTTTTTTGTACAGCTCTTCTGTGTATTCTTGCCATCTCTTCTTAATATCTTCTGCTTCTGTTAGGTCCATACCATTTCTGTCCTTTATCAAGCCCATCTTTGCATGAAATGTTCCTTTGGTATCTCTGATTTTCTTGAAGAGATCTCTAGTCTTTCCCATTCTGTTGTTTTCCTCTCTTTGCATTGATCCCTGAGGAAGGCTTTCTTATCTCTTCTTGCTATTCTTTGGAACTCTGCATTCAGATGCTTATTTCTTTCCTTTTCTCCTTTGCTTTTCACTTCTCTTCTTTTCACAGCTATTTGTAAGGCCTCCCCAGACAGACATTTTGCTTTT
>NW_011494696.1:49983-112364 GCF_000754665.1 Bison bison bison
GAGCCACAGTCAGCTCCTGGTCTTGTTTTTGCTGACTGTATAGAGCTTCTCCATCTTTGGCTGCAAAGAATATAATCAATCTGATTTCGGTATTGACCATCTGGTGATGTCCATGTATAGAGTCTTCTCTGGTGTTGTTGGAAGAGGGTGTTTGTTATGACCAGTGTATTTTCTTGGCAAAACTCTATTAGTCTTTGCCCTGCTTCATTGCATATTCCAGGGATTTAATGTGTTTAATATGATATGCCCTTATTATTTTGTTGGGTTTGGTGAATATATTTATATATTACATTTCTCTAATTTTTTATTTTATAAATTGATTCATCAACCATTATATGTAAATTGTATAAATGCAAAATTATGATTATGAGTGTGCTTTCCTTTGGATTTTGAATTTTTATACTTTCTTATCTTCTTTCCAGTCTTGTTTTCTCCATATTTGTACAGCCTGGGCTATGTCCTCTTTTATAACCTCATCCATATCCATATCTGCAGGTGAAAACAGGCTGAAAGTTGTGTTGAGAGAACCAAAGAAGAACGAATTACAGGGACATGAATGAAGGGTGGTGCCCCTTGTTACTCATCATGAATATTCTGTAGTAGGATCACAGTCCCCTGCCCTTCTGTGTGCCCACCAACCCCAGGTTTGTCATGACCATGGAAGATACTTCACCCCGTGGAATTTGAATAGAGGTGATATGTTACTTCCAAATGGAAGTATTATTTTCTGTCCCACTAGCTGGAATGCAAATATAATGACAGGAACTAGAGCAGCCAAGTTAGACCAGAGGTAAGTAGCACAGGTGGAAGATGTGACAAGAAAGAAGTGGGCCCTCATCTCTGTGGAGAGACCTGCACTAACATTATATGACAGAGTATTGAAACTGTATTTAAGAAAATGTTATTTAGGTTTTGATTACAGTCGTTGAACCTGTAACCTAACACTCATAATAGAATAACTGATCTTTGTGTTAGCCTTGTCTTGACATTAGGATCTGAATAAGACAATATCTACTGACGTATACTTTCAAGTGAGTCAAGTGATAGCCCTGCACTCTGGAAGCTGTGCTCTAGTGTGGGATTCAGAAACTCAAGCAAGAACAAAGCCACATGGCAGGAGAGCTTCAAGATCCTATAGGAACCCTTGGGAGGGGAACCTCAATCAGTCCTGATCTCAGGAGGTTGCTTGAAACAGGGATAATCCTCTATCAGTCTCCTCATAAATAGGCCATGGTGCCAAGTTTCACGTAAAAGTTATTTATTTCCAATTTCTTCCAGAGAGCTTTCCCTTTTGATCCAGTGCTTAAAATGTGCTTTTGAGACCTGGCTTGGGAAGATTGCAAATGCCCCAGGGCAACTAAGCCAGTGGGCCACAGATACTGAGTCTGAGTGACCTAGAGCCTGTGATCTACATCAAGAGAAGCATAGGATTGAAAAGCCAGTGCACTGCAATTACAGAGTAGCCCCTGCTCGCTGAAAATACAGAAGTCCTGAGCAGCAATGAAGACCTGCTGCTGCTGCTAAGTCACTTCAGTTGTGTCTGACTCTGTGAGTCCCCTTAGACGGCAGCCCACCAGGCTTCCCCGTCCCTGGGATTCTCCAGGCAAGAACAGTGGAACGGGTTGCCATTTCCTTCTCCAATGCATGAAAGTGAAAATTGAAAGTGAAGTCACTCAGTCATGTCTGATCCTCAGCGACTCCATGCACTGCAGCCTTCCAGGCTCCTCCGTTCATGGGATTTTCCAGGCAAGAGTACTGGAGTAGGGTGCCATTGCCTTCTCCACAATGAAGACCTAGGGCTGGCAAAAAAAAAAAAAAAAAAAAAATTAAAAATATTAAAAAGAAAAAAAAAGATTCTTCCAGAGAAACCAGTGAGGTCTCAGAGGAAGTAGAACATGAAAAATGATGAAACCAGTCTGGGTCTGATATCATGCAAGTCATGGAGAGGGAAGCTACAGCCTGTTATCACAGGGAAATTGGGATATAAGTTGTGCTTCAAACATGCCCCAATCCAAGGCTAGGGAGCTGAGATTTCACTCTCAGACAGGTGACTCCCTCTCATCCTTCAGCTAACACCAAGCTGGTGTCTCCAAGCCCTTGTATTAGATCCTCCAAAGATAAATCAAAGGTGACACTAGAAGCAAAAGAAACCAAAGCTCAGGAAAATGCAACCTCAGATAATGTCTAGATTTCTGCACCCAGTCTGCCATCTCCAGCATCATATCTGAAATCCTGCCAGTCTAAAGAACTCCATGGGTCTCTACATGTAAGCATTTTTTTAATTCAAGTTTTAATTTACATAGGAGTGTAGTTGATTTACAGCATTCTATTAATATTAGTTGTATGGGAAATTAATTTCCTTATGCATACACATGTATCCATTGTTTATTAGATTATTTTCCCATACAGGATATTACAGACTATTGAGCAGAATTCCTGTGCTGTACAGTAGGTCTTTGTTGATTATCTATTAAATAGAATAGTATACAGATATTAATCTCAAACTGTCAATTTATCCCTCTCCCACCTTTCCACATTGGTAACTATAATTATTGTTTTGATGGAGGGAAGTGTCTAGACACTTTTTGGATCAGGGTCTGTGCTTGTGAGAGTGGAGTGGCCAGGGAAAGCAAGCCTGAGGGAGACTCATTTGAGATGATGCTAAATGTTGAGAAGGACCTGGATATGCAAAAAGCTGGGAGAAAAACTTTCTAGATGTGGGAAGTAGCCCCTGCTAAGGACCAATGTAACCAAGTTTAATGAATGGATAATGTTCTACTGCCAATCTTCCTTCCATGCCTGGAACTTGGCCTACAGGTCAACCATCATGACCTCATCCCATGCTTCAGTTGTGAGTTAGCAGCAAATGAGCCATGTCAGCCTTCCCAAGAAGGGAGAACCTGGGTTTATCACAAGACTGAATATGCTCTGGACTCAGGGTCTTGTCCACAAACTGGTTGTCACTACGAGGATCAGGTGCCAGGGGCACCACCAATGCCTGTGACTATCTCCACGTACTTGTTCTCAGGAGTAGAAACATCAAGGAACTGACAGAGCAATGAAACAAGTAATGAAGATGAAACAAGTCATTACTTGTGTGTAATGTGATCACACATTACCCTTGTGATTCCCACTGCCCTTTGACCACACTACTCTCTGCCCAAAATCTCTTTCCTCTTTTGCTTCTTCAAAGGTGGTTTGTGAATAACAACAGCACCTGACTCTGAAGCCTGGTGGCTGGAACTCAAATCACAGTCAGCTGGGACTCAGAGATGTCCAGCCTTGTCCTATGTTTCTGTCCTTTTTCTCCAACCAGATTCATAAAGCAAAAGTGAAAAGTAAAAGTGAAGTCGCTGAGTCGTGTCCAACTCTTTGAGACCCCATGCACTGTAGCCTACCAGGTTCCTCCATCCAAGGGATTTTCCAGGCAAGAATACTGGAGTGGGTTGCCATTTCCTTCTCCAGGAGATCTTCCTGACCCAGGGATTGAACCCGGGTCTCCTGCATTGTAGGCAGACGCCTTACCTTCTGAGCCACCAGGGAAGTCATGTCATAAAGCAAAGTCCCTACAAAATATAAGGGTGATTGTAATTCTCTTAAAGCCTTTGAATCTCCAAGGTCTATTTGGAGCATCAAAGTGGGAACACATCCCCTGCATCCAGGCTAGTCTCAGACCTTGACGTCGCTCAGCCAGTGGTTCCCTGAGGAAACATAAGGCACATATCTAAGTTGCCAGAAGGCTGAGAAGAGAAAACTTCTCGCTGTGAATGCAGGTTCATGTTACCCAGTCAGCCAAGGGTCTGTCTTGTATGAAGGATGAGAGGGGGCTCAGGGGATCTCAGTTGGGAGTGAGTCAGTCACCACCTGCACGATGGCCTCCTAGGGTCGCTAACAGCTGGGTTCTCCCACTGTGCCTGGAACCCAGAATAAACAGCCCTGAATATTGCTTTCCTGCTGCTACATGGAGGCTGGCCTGCTGATAAAATGGGAACCAGACTTGAGGGGCAACGGGGAAGAGATTTCCACTCTGATCTTGCAGATATCTAAGAGCTACCCAGCAGTGAATGCAATGGAGTTTTCTCCCATCTTTCCCTTCCTGGAAGTCTCCTAGCCTCGGAACCAGAGTTCCTGGGTCCCAAGTCTTCACTAACTTACCTGCAGCTAAGGTAAGTCATACAGCCTAGGGTTCAGTTTCCCATTTTTTGGATGAGGGAAACTGGACATGCACCAGAACACTTATCCCAGACTGAGGCTCAATGCCAATCAGTGGACAAGTGGCTCAGAGGTGGGTGTTGCTGAGGATGATGAGGTTGCCTCTGGTGGGCAGGGGGCTGTAACTGTCCGGTGATGTTCATGGGTCCTGGATCAGGACTGAGAGTGGTAGACCACTTGGCACACAGCTGCTGTGCCATGGAGGACTTTAGAGGCCTTGTCCACTAGAACTTACCATCATTTGGGTTCTGTGGGATGAGATCAGGTAGTTATAAGTCAGAAGTTACCAATGGAGATGCTTGTATATTCCTCAGCAGAAACCCAAATTAGGCGGATGAATCATCTCTCTAAAAAATCTCTGGGAACTAGATATGCCACAACACTTAAATAAATTTTATAGTATTTTAAATACTATTTAAAGTAAGTCATCTTTTGGATGACCTGCCATTTGCTCTCTGGCTTGGGATGATACCCACAGTTAGAGTGGAATCAAAGGGCCTCTGGGGGAAGCTGTCCCTCTCCCTGTGACTCATCAGCAGTGAGTACAGCTCTCTCCCCTCCACATCTGGAGCAGGAATTCCAGCAGGAAGGAAGTGGCCTCCAAGTTTAACCGGAAGGGTCAAGAAGGTCTGACCCTCGGTAGGCACTATTCTCTTCCCAGTGTTTCTTCTTTCCCTCCTGGGTCCTGTGCAAGCTGCCCACCTCCTGGTTACCGGGTTCTGAATTCCTCTGCCCTTCACTTGTAGATATCTAGGCAGTCCCACTTGTGGCTCCCTTCCTACCCAGGCCCAATCCCTCATCTGCAGATGGCACTAAAGAAGGGAAAAACGAGATGGGCCTTCCCAGTTCATTCTTTCTAAAAATATCTGCATTCTTTCTGCTTCCAGACCCTGTCCTGAGTCATTAACATGTCTAGCTAGATGACTCAGCTTAGGAGAGGAATGGAGATGCAGATTAGGAATGGGTATGCTAAGGGTTTCACGTGTGGGGGACAGTTTTCAGATGACAAGAGATGAGTTGGAGTAAGGAGCATGTGATCCTCCAACCACTCATTCATTTGGGACCTTCCTGAATCTATTATCTTGGGCTCCTCAGGGTATCACTAAGACAGAAACTTCAAAATGGACTTTCCATAAACTTCTTATTGCAAAACTATTTCAAACACAACAAATATAAGAAAGAAGAGTGTCGTGAACCCTATATTTCATCATTCGGCATCAATAACTACAAAACTAACCTCTTAGTCCCACAGGTTGTCATAGACTGGAGACTATCCAACATCAAGGTGGTGGCCAATTGAGTTCCCAGGGAAGACATTCTTGACTTGCATCCGTCTTTCTCTTCTTGCTATGTTCTCACATGTGGTGATTGAAGGAAAGGAAGGAGAAGGAGAATAAGAGAGAAAAGTGGGAGAGGCTAATCCCATCATGAGGGACCACCATCAAAATCACATTTCAACCTGGGTATCTCTTAAATTCCCTACTTCCTAATATCATCACATTGGGAGTCAAGGGTGGGCACAATTCAGTCCATAGCAGCTATGCATAGCTATCTGTTTTTACATCAAGACAGACCATCATTTCATTCTCTCTTTTAATGCTTATTCATTTTCCCTGAAGTATTTTAGGGACAAGATGAACATTTAACCAAATTTACATAATGAGTATTTTTGGTAGAATGATAGGATATGAAAAAAATGATCTGTTGTTCCCCATAAAATGATCATTTTATATCCAGTCCATGTGCAAATTTCCCTGATTCTCAAACAGCAGATGTCTTTTCACAGTTTATTGAAAGAATGTAGTCATATGTTACACTTGGTTGTTCTCTTTTAAGACAAAATAATTATTTCTTTCCCAATTTTAATGCCATTTAGTGTTCAGAAACAGGGAGGAAACAGAGTGGTTTGTCTTACAGAATGTCCCACTACTGGTTTTAGAGCAGGAGTCCACAATACCAGCACAGTGGGTCAGGACCAGTACCAGTCCTTGGTCTATTAGGAACCAGACCTCCACAGAAGGAGGTGAGCTGCAGGTCAGTGAGTGAGGCTTCATCTGTGTTATAGCTGCCCCCTGTCACTCTCCCATCAACCCGAGAAGGGAGAATTTAGCTTGTTTTCCTGCAACTGTTTGTATTTGCATAACCTATGCTTAATAGAAACAAAAATAGCTTAAATATTGATGATTATTTTCCTTTCTCAGTGCTCAGAATGGTGAGCTGGTGTCCTAGCAGTCTATCACATTGACAAATTAGATGTTTCCTTTTAACATTTGGACACATTCAGACAGCTTAAAATTAAATATTAAAAAACTAAGATCATGGGATCCAGCCCCATCCTTCATTGCAAATAGAAGGAGAAAACGTGGAAGCAGTGACAGATTTCTTCATCTTAGCTTCTAAAAACCACTGTGGATGGTGCCTGCAGCCATGAAACCAGAAGACATTAGCTTCTTGGCAAGAAACCTATGAGAAACATAAACAGTGTATTGAGAAGGAGAAACATCATTCTGCCCAACAAACTGGTAGATGTTTGGCCTTTTCATTTGGATTCCTAAACATTCTGTCCAGTCCCCACTGGTCTTTGAAGTCCCTCCATTTTCTGGTCCTCCACAATTCCCAAGATTATTTTGTGCATTTCTTTACCCAGTCCTGAAATCAGCCATCTCTTTAAGATGGTCTGATGGGAAATGTATTTAGAAGCTACGTGTTAGACCTCAGAATAGTAACGGTCATCAAGTTCTCACTGCTTCTAGGCTTTACAGTGGTCGGAGGAGGAAGTACACATTTTCTTAAAAATTAAAATAAAAAGGAATATAATTATTTGGTACAAACTTATGCTTTCAGTTCAAGATTTAAGACAGCAGGGTTTGAATTAAACTTGTATATGTTATGTGTGAACCTCTTTTTCTAGCCACTGAAAGGCTTACTTCAAAACATTAGTTTTAATTATTGTCTTGCTTTTACCTGTTAATATACATACGATTCTGTCACAATAACAGAAACAATATGAGGAACAATAAGTTGTTGAATTATTGCTCGCCTCAGCTGCGATGGCGGTGCAGATGCATGGCGGCTGCAATGGCAGCCCAGAAGTGTGGCGGAAAGGAACTACCCCACGTCCAAATCAGGGGCAGCAGCCGAGAGGAGCTACCCTACTTCCAAGGTAAGGAGCAGCAGCTGCGCTTTGCTGGAGAAGCCCACGTCCAGGGTAAGAGAAACCCGAGGAAGACAGTACGCACTGAGAGAGGCCATCAGAGGGCAGACAGACTGAAACCACATTCACAGACAACTAGCCTATCTGTCACACGGACCACAGCCTTGTCTAACTCAATGAAACTAAACCATGCTGTGTGGGGCCACCCTAGATGGACGGGTCATGGTGGAGAGGTCTGACAGAATGTGGTCCACTGGAGAAGGGAATAGCAAACCACTTCAGTATTCTTGCCTTGAGAACCCCATGAATAGTATGGTAAGGCAAAAAGATAGGACACTGAAAGAAGAACTTCCCAGGTCGGTAGGTGCCCAATATGTTATTGGAGATCAGTGGAGAAATAACTCCAGAAAGAATGAAGGGATGATGCCAAAGCATAACAACACCCAGTTGTGGGTGGGATTGGTGATAGAAGCAAGATTTGATGCCATAGAGAGCAATATTGCATAGGAACCTGGATTGTTAGGTCAGAATCAAGGCAAATTGAAAGTGTTCAAACTGGAGATGACAAGAGTGAACATAGACATTCTAGGAATCAGCGAACTAAGATGGACTGGAATGGGTGAATTTAACTCAGACGACCATTATGTCTACCACTGTGGGCAGGAATCCCTTAGAATAAATGGAGTAGACATCACAGTCAACAAAAGAGTCTGAAATGCAGTACTTGGATGCAATCCCAAAAATGACAGTATGATCTCTGTTCGTTTCCAAGGCAAACCATTCAATACCACGGTAATCCAAGTCTATGCCCCTATCAGTAAGGCTGAAGAAGCTGAAGTTGAACAGTTCTATGAAAACCTACAAGACCTTCTAGAACTAATACGCAAAAGAGATGTCATTTTCATTGTAGGGGACCAGAATGCAAAAGTAGGAGTCAAGAAACACCAGGAGTAACACGCAAATTTGGCCTTGGAGTACAGAATGAAGCAGGGCAAAGGCATTCTGCCAAGAGAACGTACTGGTCATAGGAAACACCCTCTTCCAACAACACAAGAGAAAAGTCTACACATGGACATCACCAGATGGTTGGCACCAAAATCAGATTGATCATATTCTTTGCAGCCAAAGATGGAGAAGCTCTATACAGTCAGCAAAAACAAGACTGGGAGCTGACGGTGGCTCAGATCATGAAATCCTTATTGCCAAGTTCAGACTGAAATTGAAAAAAGTGTAGAAAAGCACTAGACCATTCTGGTATGACCTAAATCAAATCCCTTATGACTATACAGTGGAAGTGAGAAATAGATTTAAGGGACTAGATCTAATAGACAGAGTGCCTGATGAACGATGGACAGAGGTTCATGACATTGTACAGGAGACAAGAATCAAGACCATCCCCAAGAAAAAGAAATGCAAAAAAGCCAAATGGCTGTCTGAGGAGGCCTTACAGATAGCTGTGAAAAGAAGGGAAGCAAAAAGCAAAGGAGAAAAGTAAAGATATACCCATTTGAATGCAGAGTTCCAAAGAATAGTAAGGACAGATAAGAAAGCCTTCCCAGCGATAAACGCAAATGAGAGAGTCATTTCCTAGGCAAATTGATAAGGAGTCTAGGGGTCCCCAACGAAAGAGGGGTCAGGAATTCTCAAGGAGGAAGAAAATACAAGCTTTTTTTTTCCTTCTCCACAGTTCCTGAGGATTATATAACAATAATGTATCCTGCCTGAGGACAGTCTCTGGATTAAACCTGGCTAATTCTGTTATCTTAAAATGTAAATTATGGGAGTAGACCTGGTCTTTACAAGGATTATATAACAATAATGTATCCTGCCTGAGGACAGTCTCTGGATTAAACCTTCTGGCTAATTCTATTATCTTAAAATGTAAATTATGAGAGTAGATCTGGTGAGGTCTTTACAACATCCAGACATTCTTTGGATTCATTGTAGAGTATATAACTTCATTGCTAACACTAGCAAGTCCATACTTTTTCTGCCCCCTTCTGATGCCTGTCAGAAGCTTTCTCTGTCTCCTTTACACTTTAATAAAACTTTATTACACAAAAGCTCTGAGTGATCAAGCCTTGTCTCTGGCCCTGGACTGAATTCTTCTCCTCCGGGGGCCAAGAATCCCGGTATCTTCATGTGATTTAACAACAACCTTTCACAAAGAAATAGAGGAAAACAATAGAATGGGAAATACTACAGATGTCTTCAAGAAAATCAGAGATACCAAAGGAACATTTCATGCAAAGATGAGCTCTATAAAGGACAGAAGTGATATGGACCTAACAGAAGCAGAAGATATTAAGAAGAGATGGCAAGAATACACAGAAGAACCTGTACAAAAAAGATCTTCATGGCCCAGATAATCACGATGGTGTGATCACTCACCTAGAGCCAGACATCCTGGAATGTGAAGTCAAATGGGCCTTAGGAAGCATCACTACGAACAAAGCTAGTGAAGGTGATGGAATTCCAGTTGAGCTATTTCAAATCCTGAAAGATGATGCTGTGAAAGTGCTGCACTCAATATGCCAGAAAATTTGGAAAACTCAGCAGTGGCCACAGGATGGACAAGGTCAGTTTCCATTGCGATCCCAAAGAAAGGCAGTGCCAAAGAATGCTCAAACTACCACACAATTGCACTCATCTCACACGCTAGTAAAGTAATGCTCAAAATTCTCCAAGCCAGGCTTAAGCAATACGTGAACCAGGAACTTCCAGATGATCAACCTGGTTTTATAAAAGGCAGAAGAACCAGAGATCGTATTGCCAATATCTGATGGATTATCAAAAAAGCAAGAAATTCCAGAAAACACCTACTTCTGCTTTACTGACTATGCCAAAGCCTTTAACTCTGTGGATCACAATAAAATGTGGAAAATTCTTAAAGAGATGGGAACACCAGACCACCTGACTTGCCTCTTGAGAAACCTGTATGCAAGTCAGGAAGCAACAGTTAGAACTGGACATGGAACAATGGACTTGTTTAAACAGGAAAGAAGTACATCAAGGCTGTATATTGTCAACCTGCTTATTTAACTAATATACAGGGTACATCATGAAAACGCTGGACTGGAGGAAGCACAGGCTGAAATCAAGATTGCTGGGAGAAATATCAATAGCCTCAGATATGCAGATGACACCACCCTATTGCAGAAAGTGAAGAAGAATAAAGTACCCCTTGATGAAGGTGAAAAAGAAGAGTTAAAAGTTGGCTTAAAGCTCAACATTTAGAAAACTAAGATCATGGCATCCAGTGCCATAACTTCATGGCCAATAGATGGGGAAACAGTGGACACAGTGGTTGATTCATTTTTCTGGGCTCCAAAATCACTGCAGATGGTGATTGCAGCCATGAAATTAAAAGTCGCTTACACCTTGGAAGGAAAGTTGAGACCAATCTAGACAGCATATTGAAAAGCAGAGACATTACTATGTCAACAAAGGTCCATGTAGTCAAGGCTATGGTTTTTCCAGTGGTCATGTATGGATGTGAGAGTTGTACTATAAAGAAAGCTGAACCTCTAAGAATTGATGCTTTTGAACAGTGGTGTTGGAGAAGACTCTTGAGTGTCCCTTGGACTGCAAGGAGATGCAACCAGACCATCCTAAAGGAAATCAGTCCTGAATGTTCACTGAAAGGACTGATTCTGAAGCTGAAACTCCAATACTTGGCCACCTGATACAAAGAGCTGACTCATTTGAAAAGACCCTGATGTTGGGAAAGATTGAGGGCAGGAGGAGAAGGGGATAACAGAGGATAAGATGGTTGGATGGCATCACCAACTCAATGGACATGAATATGTGTGGTCTTCGGGAGTTGGTGATGGACAAGGAGGCCTTGCCTGCTGCCATTAATGGGCTCACAAAGAGTTGAATACGACTGAGCAAATGACCTGAACTGAACTGAAGTTGTTGAACATAGTGTCAGATATCTTTCCTTTTTTCCTTTTGGTATTCTTTGGTTTTGTTTTGATGGGCAGGACTTTTGTTTTTCCTTAGAAGACATTCCACTCTGAATGTAGAGTCATAAGTCTGAATTTTAAAGCCACTTAAGTAATGTGTTGTTATAGGTAGCTAGTCAACAACTTGATGCAATTAGATTTCTTAGTCTTTGTTCTCAATTTGTTCAGTTCAGTTCAGTCCTTCAGTTGTGTCTGTCTCTTTGCAACACCATAGACTGCAGCATGCCAAGCTTCCCTATCCATCACCAACTCCCGGAGCTTTCTCAAGCTCATGTCCATCGACTTGGAGATGCTATCCATCCATCTCATCCTCTGTCTTCCGCTTCTCCTCTTGCCTTCAATCTTTTCTAATAACAGGGTGTTTTCCAATGAGTCAACATGTTCAGTATGCATTCAGTCTCTTTTACAATCAACCAACATGAATTAAATTCCTCTCTGTCCTCATTGCACTCCCAATTCTAGGCCAGAAACAAAAAACTGCAGAGACTGAAGGCTGATAACAGCACATTGCTGTGGAGATTTTGTTCCCACTTTTTTGGGGGGGTAAATAAAATTAGTTGCTAACATTAAAATCAGTAGACTGTACATAAATATCTAAACTTCTGATTCTCTTGAAAACATGCCCAACAGGCCTGCTTTCCAGCATGGGCGAAGTGAAGGAAAGGCTGCTCCCAGAGGTAAGGCCTGTGCTGCCCAGATTCCAACATGCCCACCTAGTCCTAGTATCATATCTCCTGCCTCCTGGGGCCAGGAGTTTGTGAAAACCAGGCTTCTAGCTCTCTTAAGATAAAGACTACTTTTGTCTTGATCAACTTTGACTTTGAAGCCTTTAACCCAGAACCTAGCACACAGTTCTTCCTTGTACGTTTGTTGGATGATATAAAATATCTTGTGGATGCATATGACATTTCTTCCAATACTGAAACCATGCAATTGAAGTACTGTTCTGCCCTAAATCTTTGATGCAGCCTGGCATCATAAATGCCCCTGATGTCTGCCATTAGACCCACTACCTAAAGCCAGTTGTTTGTCCCTGGGTTGTCCCTGAAGTCTTCACTTTGCCATTTGACAACTTATCATCCTAGAAATGTCCTTGCCAACGAAGACAGCAATGCATATCTCATGAGGTGGCTAGGAAGATGACATGAAACCACACGTGTCAAACATGGCCCCAAGTATCCATTTTCATGATGATTTTGGCAGTTATTTCTCCAAGTAGGCAAGGTTCTCTGTCTTCTTAGATGTCCATGCAGATCAGTTTGATTTTCCAGCCAAGGTTCAAGGAAGAGATTACAGTTCAATTCTCTGTATTCTGAAAAGCTTCAAAGTCGATTCGCCAAGAACTCTGATGAAGGTAAAGATTTTATCTAGACCTTTGTGTTTTTTTTCAGATCTTTTAGTGGCCTAAAGGGGAAAACTAGGGTAGGTCAGAGCATATATAACTAGGGGCTCCCGGTCACCACTACATGCTAAGAACCAAAACTTCCCTGAGTACTTGGAACCAGGAAAGAAGCATGAAGTGGCTTGTGCTCCTCGGGCTGGTGGCCTTCTCAGAGTGCATAGTCAAGTATGTATGGGGACCGTATGTCACATCATATTCCTTTCTCGGATTTTTCTTTTCATCTGATTATTCTACCACCCATCAGATTTGAAGGGAATGGAATATTTCCCTAAGAGTCTTAAAGTTCAACTCTTACTTTTTGATAAGTAACTTGCTATAGGAACTGTGGATCCCAAGGTCTTGGTGTAAATTTGGGTTGCACAAATCTTGGGGTTCAGACATGTCATGACCTGTTCAAAATGCAACTCCTTGCAACTGTTCAGTGCACAGTCTATGCAGATGTTGATGTGGTCCTCTGGAATAGCACTTTTCTACATTTTGTTCAACATGTTCTCTTTTCTCCTGTCTATTTCAATGTGTATATGCCTATGTCTACATCTCTGTATCACTGTCATTTATCTCTCCATCTCTTTGGAAGTCACTGGGAGTGTATTTCTCTTTGTGTTGTTTGCTTTTAATTGTTCATTTGACTCTTACTTCCTTCTCAAGCCTCTGAATTTCCCTTAATTTTTCCCTATGTCTTGGATTCTTCTTTTAACTCTCTCCTCTCTTTCAACTTTGAGGAAGATACACAATTTTATATACACTGATTTATATCTGACGAGCAGTGTGACCACTGCCAACTCAGAAACCTCTTGTATTTCAAATTGCTCCCTTGTAAAAGAGGATAAGAGTCCCCCTTCTACCTCCTTCCTTGAGGTTCTTTGAGAAGGAATGAGTGGGATGCCAACGGCAATGCTGATGGCTGTCATTGTTGAGACTTCCTATTTATCAGGTACCTTATATCCATCACTTCACTTATCCCCAAGGTATTCTATTTGGAGGGTTTGTATTGTTACATTCCACCATTTTGCTGAAGGGGAGACTCAGACACCACATGGTCATATGGCTTACCCAAGATTGCAGAAAAGAATCTGTATTCAAAACTATGTCTTTGCCATGTTATATGCATAAAATTCTGATAATAATGTGCCTCATAAAAATGATTAGAAAATACACAGGGCCATTACAATGACAGTTATACCTTAACACTGACAGCTAATTCTAGCATCTTCTTTGTTTTCTTTGTCAAATGCTCGGTGAAAGAATACCTATAAGGAGAGTGAAGACCATGAGAAAAACTCTCAGTGGAAAAAACATGCTGAACAATTTCTTGAAGGAGGATCCTTACAGACTGTCCCAGATTTCTTTTCGTGGCTCAAATCTAACTATTCACCCGCTGAGAAACATCAGAGATGTGAGTATTTGGGAAGGATGGTACTCCACAGCGCCCCCTGGAGCTCCAGCCTAGCATGGGGCTCATCTGGAGGTGCCAGATGGGATGTTGGGGTTTGGGGTTCCTACAGGAGGCAGAGACACTGGAAAAGAGGGACCCCCCCCCAAAGGAGAAGGCACTCTCATCCTCAACTGTTGGTTTTTGTGACTGGGCCTGGCAATTACCAGGTGGCAGGTAAATATCCATTTTTGTGTCAAAGATGTGTCATTAGTTTGAGGGTGACTGTTCCCTCTGAACTAAGTGAGCCACTCAGTTACAGATGAATAGTGAACCATCACTGATCAGAAGGTAGAACCAACTGCAAAGCAATTGTGAATCCCCAGGTAAAGGAATTCAGTTTCCACAGATGCAAGAATGACAGCAGAAAAAACTTACTGAACCTGTATTCTGTGTATTGCCATAAGAATCTAACACAGTGCTTACTGTTTTTAGATTAGAAAAGGGCTTATTTTGTCTTCAAGAATGCCAATGCCAGCCTGAGAGATAGGCAAAGAGTAAATACATCTCAAACAAAACAGTCACCTGTGTGGTGTTGATTGGATGTGGTCTAAGTTTAGAGGGAGTGGCTGGGGTTCATCAAGTAGGACCTCCTGGAGAAGGGGGTGCTATGCCTTGTTTTGAAGAGACCTCAGAGCTTCTCAAATGAAGGCACCAGGACTTTCCTGGGTGTCCAGCGGTCCTGGAGGCCCAGTGCTTATGCCTCTTGGCTTCCCATGAAGGAGCTATGACTTCAACACCTGGTCATAGAGTCAATATCCTGCATACAATGTAGCACAGGAAAAATATATCAAATGCAGATGCCTCTGTGACCAAAGTCTATGAGCTGCATGGTGGTTAGAAAGTGGTCTCAAGAGATATGTGACACCCAGAGGGAGGCATCAATGTGGGAATAGAGGATAGCCAGTTCTGCACTAACCCACTCCCTCCTTCTCCCTGTAGATCTTCTATGTCGGAAACATCACCATTGGAACACCCCCTCAGGAATTCCAGGTTATCTTTGACACAGGCTCATCTGACTTGTGGGTGCCCTCGATCGATTGCAACAGTACATCCTGTGGTGAGTACAGACACCCCCTACCCGGGCCATCTTTCACTTGCCCTGCTACCCTGTTTCCACCCTTGGCACCTGATGACACTCATCTCTTGTGTCTGCAGCTACACATGTTAGGTTCAGACATCATCAGTCTTCCACCTTTCGGCCTACCAATAAGACCTTCAGGATCATCTATGGATCTGGGAGAATGAACGGAGTTATTGCTTATGACACAGTTCGGGTAACAGTGTAACATATGCTGAGTCAGGACTGGCTATAGAGTGACCATGGCTTGCAAAACAGATGCAGGACCATCTGGCAGGACCCTTCCTAGCCTAACTCCCATAGATATTGGCCACCTTATCCACAGGATCATGTCTCTGGGGGGGCAGTGACCATGGTGACACACAAGCAAACAAATTAGCTAACCCAGAGAGTGGCTTGAGATGTGGACTTGCAGCTCCTCTGCCAATGAGCAGTTCAAGGTCCATTTATCTGGGAACGAGAAGGGATAAAGCACCCACTTTTATATTCACAGACTGTTCCAGCCACTTTCAGGTGATAACTGGTTTAATTCTGCAACAACTCCACAAAGCAGTTACTCTGATTAGCTCATGAGACATATGAGGAAACTGAGGTCCAGACAGCAAGGGCCTTGCTGAGAGCACACATGTGATAAAACATGGAGTTAGGCTGGCTTTTCAGGACTGAAGTTGCTGTGGGGTGTTTAGGGACAGGATAAAACTGATCTGAGGGCCATGGGGGCAGTCAAGGGCTTCAGGTATCCAGAGTGGGAAACTGGAGGCCTGAGAAGTCAAGGGGCCTGATAAATGAGTTTTCACTCTCGAGCACCCTAATAAATCTATGGCTTGCCTCCCCCAAAATACTTGAGTAGTTCCCCTCTCTCTCTTTCTCTCTCATACACACTCACAGAAATACACAGATATCCCCAAAAGTGAATTCCCCAGGCAGTAATTTCATAGAACTCTGCAAGCAAGATTGAGTTTTTGGCTTCTGTCTTCCTGGACAGATGCAGAGTCCACAGTACCTTACAGAGAATGCAGTCCATTCCTGTCATTAGGTCACAGTGACACCAAAGAGAAGGCTATCTTGCTCTTGATTGTTTTGTCCATAAGGTGGCATCAATGGGACCTGTCCTGACTCTTGGTTGCCCTACTTGTACAGGAGCCACGAGGCCAATTTAACTCACTCAGGTGGTGTTCTTCAGAGGGGCAGATGTTTTAAAATTCACAGCCTCTCTCAAATGGAACCTAAATTCCCCTTCTACCTTGCGCTAACCATCTGTGGGCAACCAAAGACAGAGCCCAGCCTCAATTCTTCTCTGAGGATCTAATGGCAATGCACCCCAGCCCAGTCCTAGCCCCACTTCACATATCTGTAAGTGGGAACACTCTTCTCTCCCACAGATTGGGGACCTTGTAAGTACCGACCAGCCATTTGGTCTAAGCGTGGAGGAATACGGGTTTGTGCACAAAAGATTTGATGGCATCTTGGGCTTGAACTACTGGAACCTATCCTGGTCTAAGGCCATGCCCATCTTTGACAAGCTGAAGAATGAAGGTGCCATTTCTGAGCCTGTTTTTGCCTTCTACTTGAGCAAGTAAGTCTGAGATGGACAATTCCTTTCTCCAAATTAACTGTAAGATGCTTTCAGTTGCACAAAAATTATAGAACACTTGATAAAGTATCCTGAGAGTAATATAACCAAGGATAACTATGGCCCCAGGGCCCTACCTGGCTTTACCACTGGTTTTTATAAATAAAATTTTAGTGGAACACAACCCTACTCCTGGGCTCAAGACCAGTAACTTGGTCTGGCGGGGGGGCAGTGGGTCAGTGAGGAGGAACGCAAATGAAAGGCAACAGGAAACAAGTTGAAGGAAAAGGCATTAGTATTTGCTTATGAATTTGATAAGGAAGGAAGGAGAAGGATGGTGGATATCTTTCCTTCCTCATTAGCATTTCACTGAGAAACCAGGACCAGCTACCCAATTTTTAGGAGCCAGGGAGTAATGAAAGTGTGGGACACAAAAGTGTGGGACCCCTTGTTCAAGACATATGAGGCATTTCAAGACAGGGAGAACAGAGGTGGGGTCCCTTCTGAGTGTGGAGCCCTTTGGACAGTGTAGGTCATAGGCCAGTGGAGCCAACTCTGGGTGATGTGAACCCACACCCTTAGAACTCCCAGGCTTTATTTTCCTGAAAAATGACAAAGAGGACACGAGGAAAGCCAAAACACTTCAGCACCCTGTCCTATGATGGTGTCTGAGCACTCAGGTCACTGGAGGTCCAGGGTGTCTTCAGAAGACATAAGGGATGGAGCTCAGACAAGTGATTCAGCTTCTAACCTCCTCTGTGCCACTCACGAGACATTAACAGACTTCAGTCTGGATCTAAATCTCTCCTAGATGCTATTTCTGCATCTGTACATCAGGACCTTTTTAGGGTGTTGATCATTGGATAAGCACAGCTCTCAGACAGTGCTGTTGTTACTGTCCTCCAAGGATCCCACCCTCACTTCTCTCTACAGAGACAAGCGGGAGGGCAGTGTGGTGATGTTTGGTGGGGTGGACCACCGCTACTACAAGGGAGAGCTCAAGTGGGTACCACTGATCCGAGCAGTCGACTGGAGTGTACACGTAGACCGGTAAGCCTCTCCCTCTGAGGGTCAGCCCAAGTGATGCTCCCGCTAATGTACAAGGACACAGGCAGACACACACAAATGCATTCTCAGACACACAGTCACACAGACATATACAGCACCTTCAACGACAGAGACAGACACACAGACACATGGAAACACACAAGCAGACACATATAAACAAACACAGAGACACATAAAAACATGCATAGCTAGTCAGAGACACACAAGCACAAACAGAAACACATACAAACAAACACACAAGCACATAGATACACAAACAACCCATGGGTTCATAATCCCCAGGCCTTCTGAACAAGGCTCTGACCAGGGTCCTAAAAGGGTCCAGAGAGGTCTGTGCAGCCGGGAGAGGGCTGCACCTACTGCCCTTTGAAGTGGAGAGCATGGTTAGAGGACTCTACAGTGTGGTGAACAGAGGATCAAGGAGAATTTCACCAGCCTGAACAGAGTTATGATAAGATGACCAACTGCCCAGGGCTACCTAGGACATAGGAAGTTCTCAGTACAGATAAATGTCATTTTAAAAACAGGGACAGTCCTGAGAAAATGGGGAAAACTGGTCTTAGGGAGCAGCTACCCAGCAGTGGAGAGGGGTTGGCTGCAGTCTTAAGACGTTAAAGCAACTAATAAAAAAGGCACCCCATGTTCATGGGCACACAGTGGGGCAGGGGCTATAACAGAGAATCAGGAAAGTGGGATCCAGGAGTGACCTGAGGACAAGAGGCATAATTGATAGGATTCTGTGTGATACTCTCGGACAAAAGCTGACTTATCCTTTGGAGTTTCTGTGGGCTAGTCATGTATTTCCTGGCCAGGGTCTCAGGGTCTGAGCTGGTTGTAGGAGCAGTTCTGGGAGATACCCTCTCCCAGAGGAGCCCCTCTCTCCCCCTACTATGAGAATCTGCTGCTCCTGCGAATCTCTATCTTCACTCTGTGTGTGACCCATTATTTGTTGCCCATCAGATACAGCTCTCTTGATGTTTCTTATTGTTTTCTCAGTCTTCATTCACTCATTGAACAGATAAGCATTGGACATCCACTGTGTGCCAGGCACTGTAGGGAGGCAAGGAGAATAAAACTCGCCCTCACATTTAAGAAGGCAGATGTACGTGAAGTGACTCACCCACATAGTGAATTGTAACTTTGGTACATGATAGACATGAGGAGGAGAAGGCAATGGCAACCCACTAAAGTACTTTGCCTGGAAAATCCCAGGGACAGCAGAGCCTGGCGGGCTGCTCTCTATGAGGTCACACAGAGTCGGACACGACTGAAGTGAGTTAGCAGCAGCAGCAGCAACAGTCATGAGGAAGGGTCTACAGAGATGACCAAGACAGGAGACTGATAAACACCAGGTGAAAGAATTCCCGAAAACAATACAATTAAGGTGGAATCTGGAAGATGAGAAGAAATTTGCTAATCAAAGGGGAGTGGAGTCTTCCAGGAAGGAAGACCAGCTTGTGTCAAGGTACAAAAGATCCTGGTGTATTCAAGTACTACATTTGAGGATATCAGGAAAGGTGCTGTGTCGAGAGCAAAGGAAAAGAGGGCAAAAGATGAAGGGCTGCTTAGGAGACAGTCGGGAAGGGGGCAACTCTGGGGAGACTCAGAGTGACCTTGATGCCCGCTTTCTTCCATTGTCTTTCAGCATCACCATGAACAGAGAGGTTATTGCTTGTTCTGAAGGCTGTGCGGCCCTTGTGGACACTGGGTCATCAAATATCCAAGGCCCAGGAAGACTGATTGATAACATACAGAGGATCATCGGCGCCACGCCACGGGGTTCCAAGGTGAAGGGTCATGCCCCAGGGTCACTCCCAGGCTCCACACACAACAAGGATCTCCAGGGCCAACCTCTCACCCTCTCTCTCTAACAGTACTACATTTCATGTTCTGCGGTCAATATCCTACCCTCTATTATCTTCACCATCAACGGCGTCAACTACCCAGTGCCACCTCGAGCTTACATCCTCAAGGTGAGGGGACAATACTGAGGGTTGGTTCTCAAACTGGAACTTGCAGGAATCCTTGGGCTGCTGCTGGGAGGAGGGCGCCCTCTGGAGGCCATGTCACACTATTGCAGATGCTGCTGAGCCCAGTGGCTGGGCCAGTGCCTCCCACAAAACCAAACACTTGAGAGTAATGGGCTGTGTGGGACACTGATCTTCCTGAAATAAATGTGGAGATACCACACCATATGGCATGGTGGGAGTCAGGGAGAGGGGAACATTAAAATTCTCAGTCCTCAAAGAGCTTCAATTCAATCTGAACCCTTAGGTGCATGAACATGAAATTCAGTTCTAGCAGTCCCTGAAATAGGCCATGTTACATGGAGAATGGCTGGGGACAGTCCCAGTGTGATGTCCCTGCATAAGTTAACAGTCTGCCTTCCCTTCTCAAGATTTTTCTGGTTTGAATGATAAATTACACGGTCAGCCTAGTCCTAGCCTGCATCTTCCCCTTGCTCTGGACAGGTGCCTCCTTTTTCAGTTGGGATACCAGACCCCTCTGTGGGGAGGTTGGATAATAAGGTGAATAAAGGGTGCACAGTGACTGCTCAGCCCCAGCAGAGGGAGGAGGCTTCATGTCAGCTCCCTGTGAGAGTTCAGAGCTGGCTGATGGGCTCAAAGAAGACTTTGAGGAAGAGAGGGAATTTCAGGAATTCTAAAACAACAAACTGATTGAGCCATTTTGAGGGTTGCTTGGTTTAGGAAAAAGTGCACTGGATTCCATGCAAATGGCATCTCAAGGTGGTCTGCACTGGGGCACTGGGGACTTACTAGGGCTGATGAGGGCTATGGACTGACCATTGGGGATGGGGAACCAGAGTACGTTACCCAGCTAAGCCTGGAGTGGCCAAAGAGGGTGAATGTGGGCCAAAGGAGGCTTCTCAGAGTTCCTGGGTTAAGTCTTCAAGAACGTGTTGTGGGCACTGCTGTATTTAAGATGGATAACCAATAAAGAGTTACTTTGTAGCACAGGGAACTCCACTCAGTTATATGACAGCCTGGATGGGAGGGGTGTCTTTGGGACCAGGATACCCGGATACATGTGGTTGAGTCCCTTTACTGTCCACCTGAAACTCAGAATATTGTTGATCAGCTATACTCCAATACAAAATAAAGTTTTGTTGTTTTTTTTTTAATAAAGTACAGATTGTGGGGATGGAGGAGGAGAACCAGCATTCTATGCAGAGAAAACAAGGAGCAGGAGTCAGAAGGAAAGAAACAGGGAGTGAGGGGAACTATGGACACACTTGTTCTTTTCAAAAAAATTATATTGAAGTGTGGCTAATCTTCAGTGATGCATTAAGTTCTGCTGCATAACAATGTGACTCAGTTATACACATAAAAATATATTTTTTCTTATTCTTTTTCATGTGGTTTATCACTGAATATTGAATATAGTTCCTGACGCTCTACAGTAGGACTTTGTTGTTTTTCATTCCTCTGTTTCCCCAACTCCCAGTCCTCCACTCACCACACCCTTCCTCATGATAAACTGATGTCTTGGCCCTCTTTGGTTTTGGATGAACTCTCATATACCCTGCTGCTGAGAAAACCCCTTGATACTTACTAAAAGAGGGAAATAAAACAAAGAATTGTGCTGGGTCTGGATATTGGGGGAGTCACCGGTAAGGGTTCATGCTGACTGCTGTGTGTCTTTGACTTCCCCAGGATTCTAGAGGCCACTGCTATACCACCTTTAAAGAGAAAAGAGTGAGGAGATCTACAGAGAGCTGGGTCCTGGGTGAAGTCTTCCTGAGGCTGTATTTCTCAGTCTTTGATCGAGGAAATGACAGGATTGGCCTGGCACAGGCAGTATAAATGCTTGGAGTGGTTCAGGAATTAGTAAGGCCACTCCTAACACACACTCACTCACACTTTGGGCACTCCTGCCCAGGATGCTGGTGAACTGTATTTGGTGTTCTGTACACCCTATTCTCAGTAAAGAATAAAGGGTTTCACTCTTAATGATGCTGAAACAAAGGTTGCTTCTGTTTGTGTCTGGGTGTGAGGAATCTAGAACCAAGTCTGAATCAAAATTGAGAGGAGCCCTACTCCAACTGGCTTCAAGGAATAGGGAGACTCACTGAAATGATTCTGGGAATCCAGGATACAAGAATCAGAGCAAATACAAAGATCTCAGTGACTGGACCCAAGAAATCAGAAGCCATCAATTCTCTCGCACCCTCGCTATTTCCCTTCTGTCTACTTTGATGGTTTTAGCCTGGCAACTTTTTTTCTTTAGGCTTCTACACCTAGTGAGGGAGTTCAAGCTACCTGCCCTAGGGTTTTAAATCCTGAAGGCATCACCTAGTAAGGAAAAAAGTTTGCAGACATCAGAGTTCAAGGGTGTTCTCTGAATCACCCACCTCAGTTCACATGTACAGCCCTAGATCAGCCATCCTGGCAGGGACATGGGGTCTTATGACTGGCTTTACATGGTCTTTGGCCTTGACCCAGCAACACACATGGTTGTCAATTTCCTCCAGAGCTATGTGACTGATGCTGGGGAGAGGCAACCCCAAGGATAGCAACTGGCATGTGGTCTAGGCCATGGAAGAGTTTGTGATGACCCACCAACTCCACCACTTCCACATTCAGAGGAATTATAAGGGATAATGAAATAGACTCTCTTCATCCCATCTCAGATGAACTTATCACTGGGCTTCTCCTCCAGTGGATTTTGGATGAGGTACTTCATGCAGAGCTGGTTCCCTCTTTTTCCCACGCCCCAGTCACCAGCTCTCTGCCACATATGCCTGTTCTGTCCTTTCCAGCCCTACTTGGTAAATGGTGGCTCCAGTGGATCCCTGAGCCATCCTCCTCCTCCAGGGCCCAGAATCCCCCTTCCTTGGCCTCCAATACTGTTGAGGATAATGCAACGCATGTATCGGTGAACCCAGGGTACACAGAGCCTTCAGCCTTTCTGAGCTTCCTCCAGGGCTGGAGCTACAAACTATCTGCTTGGAGCTGCCATGGTTAGGCTCTTTTGAAGTGGAAGAATCCATTCTTTCCACCTGGAGGCCCTTAGTACATGGCTCAGCTAAGAGAGCAGGGGTCACAGGTTGATTTCCTTTCAGATTGACTAGTTTGATCTCTTTGGTTTATAAGGGACTCCCAAGAATCTTCTCAAGCACCACAGTTCAAAAGCTCAATTCTTCGGCATTCACCCTTTCTTATGGTCCAAATCGCTCATCTGTATGTGATTACTGAAAAAAATAGTTTTGACACTACAGACCTCTGTAGCAAAGTGAGTCTCTGCTTTTTAATACACTGTGCAGGTTTTTCATAGCCTTTCTTCCTTCCAAGAAGCAAGTGTCTTTTAATTTTGGGCTGCAGTCAAGCTCCATTGTGGTTTTGGAGCCCAAGAAAATAAAATCTGTCACAGTTTCCACGTTTCCCTCATCAATATGCTATGATGTGGTGGGACCAAATGCCATGAACGTTGAGTATATTTTTGTGAAGAGTTTTTGAATATTGAGTGCCAGGGTCCAGCCCCGGTTGGATCCAGGGATTCCCTCAGGATGACGGCATCAGCGATTAGAATAGCAAAGCAAAGAGATTTTAGAGACTCATTATAACTGGTTTACGTGGAAAATCAATATAACCCGTGACACCAGGTTTGCTCTGACCATGGAGGCCACAGGCACTCTCTCGAATCACTGAAGGTGCCCCACCTTGGGCACCTTCTCAAGTGGGTCTTAGAAGCCCAGGCAAGTAAGTGGTCTCAGAGGACCTCCACGCTCCAATTATTTTGGCCTGAAGGAAGATCAGAAGAGAAAAGGAGGAAAAGGAAACAATAAAGAACGACACGGGGAGACCAACCTTTGAGCAAGGCCCATAGCTTTATTTTCAAAGAGAGCTTATTTAACTTAAGTTGTGCATAGAGGATAATAGGAGGTGTGAAATCATGCAAAGTCAGCAGTCTTTGATCCTTTTCGAGACCAGGCTTTCTTTTCTGCAAACTTATTATATATAAATGGTTTAGGTGATTTACATCATCTTCTGGTGAGAAGACCTGTTAACATTTTATGACTCTGATAAAGGTTTGTCAACCATAAGACTTATTTTCTCTAAGAGTAATTATTTTAAAGTTTGGCGCCATCTTCCGAAGGTGTTAGATAAGGTTGCATTCCTATAGGGCAGAGGTACAGTGGGTTTACAACAAGGAAATAATTTATTACCTTGAGGGTCTAAAGTTGTTAGCACCAAGGCCACTACTTATTTTTTCTATGTACCAACTATATTAATTAGTACACTTCCAAGGATACAATACAGGGGATGTGGAAACTTGGCAGCAAGCATTGGCTTAACAATGAAATCTTCTACTAGTTCTAACAATTTCTAACTCTCCAAGAGGCTCTATACTATTTGAATATCTTAAGCTTCCCGTGCCTTTCGTGGTTGGGAGACTGTAAACAATCGTAGCTGTAGGAGTCCAGATAAACCTGTCAGGCAAGTTAGAGAGCCATCTGAGGGGTTTGGATTGAAACACTCCTATTATGCCCAGGAGGCTAATTAGCTAGAGCTCTAAGTTGATTTCCTTCGGAGAAAAAGTGGTCAGGGATAGCCCCCCGTTAATGCCAGAGGAGGTGGTGAAAGTCGTAAAATAGTAAAACAGATTCTGGTATTGGGGTAGACACTCAGGCAGATCCAGGGGGACCCCCTTGAGCCCTGACTCGCCTTTGCATATCAGGCCTCTCCGCATGACCTTTGTCATGGGTGGGAACTCCTGTGCTGGCTCCTGGCAGTTGAGTTTTAAGCCAGTTTTTGCATCTGCTATCTCATCAAGAGGCTCTTTAGTTCTTTTTTGCTTTCTGCCATTAGGGCAGTGCCATCTTCATATCTGTGGATGTTCATGTTTCTCACAGCAATATTTATTCCAGCTTGGGATTTATGCAGTCCAACATATCAAATGATGTAGCCTATATAGAAGTTAAATAACCAGAGTGAGAATGTACACCTTGTCATGCTTCTTTCCCAGTTTTAAATCTATCAGTTGTTCCGTGTCTGATTCTAACTGCCACTTTTTGACCTACATACAGACTTTTCAGGAGACAGCTAAGGTGATCTGGCACTCCCATTTCCTTAAGAATTTTCCACAGTTTGTTGTGGTCCTTTATGTGAAAGGCTTTAGCATAATCAGTGAAGCAGATGGAAATGTTTTCTGGGATTCCCTTGCTTTCTCTATGATCCAATGGATGTTGGCAATTTGATCTCTCATTCCTCAAACCAGTTTGTACATCTGGAAATTCTCAGTTCATGTAGTGTTGAAGCTTAGCTTGAAGGATTTTGAGCATTACCTTGCTAGCAAGTGACATGAGCACAATTGCATGATAGGTTGAACATTCTTTGGAATTGCCTTTCTTTTGGATTGGAATGAAAATTGACCTTTTCCAGCACTGTGGCCACTGCTGAGTTTTCCAAATTTGCTGACATATTGAATGCAGCACTTTTATAGCTTCATTCTTTAGGATTTTTAAATAGCTCAACTGGAATTCCATCACCTCTCCTATCATTGTTTGTAGTGATGCTTCCTAAGGCCCACTTGACTTCATACTCCAGTATATCTGGCTTAATATGAGTGACGCAAACATCATCCCTATCCTGGTCTTTATGACCATTTTTTGTACAGTTCTTCTGTGCATTCTTGCCACTTCTTCTTAATCTCATCTGCTTCTGTTAAGTCTCTGACTTTTCTGACCTTTATTGTGCCCCATCCTTGCATGAAGTGTTCCTCTGGTAGCTCCAATTTTCCTAAAGCAATCTATACTCTTTACAGTTCTGTTACTTTCCTCTAATTCTTGCAGTGTTCACTTAAGACTTTCTTATATCCCCTTGCTACTCTCTGGAAGTCTGCATTCCATTCAGTATATCTTTCCCTTTCTCCTTTGTTTCTCTTATTTTCTCAGGTGTTTTTAAGGCCTCCTCAGGCAACCCCTTTTCCTTCTCACATTTGTTTTTCTTGGGTTTGGTTTTGGTGACCACCTCCCATACAATGTTACAAACCTCCATCCATAGATCTTCAGGCTTCCAGACCTAATCCCTTGAATCTATTTTTCATCTCCACTATAAAATCATAAGGGATTTTATTTAGGTCATAGCTGAATGTTCTACTGGTTTTCCTTACTTCAATTAAACCTGAATACTGCTTGCTTCTGCCTAAGCATTGTTGGCAGATCACCACCCACCACTCCCAGTCAGTGTGGAGCAAAAACACACAATTTGAAGACTGTTACCCTGGGTTTATGCTTGGCTTTTCATATGCTTAGCTGTGTGACCTTGATCAAGTCCCTTAACCTCCGTTTTCTCATCTGGTCAGTGGGCATGATGATAATAATTCCACCTCTAGTTGCATATGTGCCTGCTAAGAACAAGTGGCCCTGAGAGAGCTTACTTGGTTCCTGAGTCTGAAAGAGTAAGAATTATTCTGCCACCTAGGGAGATGGAAATCTTCTGTTTAGAGATTATGGTTGCCATCTCCAAGGCTAAATACTGATTCAAGCCAAATGACATCTATCTCTGAACCTGATCCAGAACTCTGACTGAGCCAATGATTCTGTTTTCTCGGCCCCCAAAAGAGCTAATGATTACTGTCTCAGATTACTCCCTTCCAAGCCTTACCAGTCAGCCTTTCCTTGTCAACTACTTCTAGCCTGAAATCACACTGCAAGGAGAGCTGTAAGACTGTTGGTCTCTTTTCGGTTTCCCACATCTCCAGCGTAGAAAGAAGTAGCTGTTATGGCTACTTGTCATAGCAACAGCTATGGCAACCTGTACAGTCCAATCTCAGCCTGTTAAATGAAACTGTCCCCATTTGGACCCTCATGTTTAAATTACCTACAGTTGCCTTAGAAACCTTCCTATGCTTGCTGTTTAATGACCAAATATGTGTGGACTTAATCTAGTTTTCTTTCCCAAGCATGATTTCAACCATTCAATGAAGTAAGCAGACATTTAGTCATCTGATTATCCACAGGAATTGACAAAAGCAAACCACCCATCCATTTCTTGCTGGCCCCAAAACAACATTGAAGTGATCTGCTGAAACAATGTGATACATTGGCATGTACAATCCAGAAGGGACATGTTTTCTGGATCCGTTTTCCACCTAGTGCCAGATGTCTACCACAAGCCTCACACTCCAGCAGCCGGTCACCTGGTTTTTGCAGACTCAGCCCACTCCAGATCTCTTCGACATCCTTCAGTAAAATCTAGAGAACAAACTCAGTCAAAGCTGTCTCTCCTGAAGAAAACAGTTTTTTGTTTTTTTAGAAAACAATTTTTGGTAACACATTCAAAATCTTGTGCTCCTTGCCTTGGATTCAAGGACCTGCACCAGAGGATGGGAAGCCTCCCCTTCCAACTAAGTATTTCTCCACTCCAACCAGGACCAGAGCCTTCACTGGACCCTGTCTGCTCATTGGTATCATTCAGTTGCTAAGCCATGTCTGACTCTTTGTGATTACATGTTTGGCAACAAAACAGGCCTCCCTGTCTTTCACTATTTCATGTAGTTTCCTCAAACTCATGTTCTTTGAGTAGGTGATGCCATCTCATATTCTCATCTGTCTCCCTCTGCCCACAACCTTTCCCAGTATCAGGGTCTCTTCCAAATAGCTGGGTCTTGACATCATTGGCCTAAGTGTTGGAGCTTCATCTTCATCATTAGTCCTTCCATTGAATACTGTTCTACCACTTCCAAAACAAAAGTCATTTTTCCAATCACCTAACAATATTGAACACTGATAAAGTTTAGTAGAAGTCGGATCTGGTCCTCTGAAAAAATCCCAGCACTGCCTCCCTGCCTTTCTCTTACCATTCTTTCCACCTAGCATAGAATTGCTTCCCTACAGCTTCTCCAGCTTGAAATGGCCTGCTGACCCAAAATTGTCAGCTATCCAGGAATTGTTCCTTCCTCCTTTCTTAAAGACTTCTGCCTGCTCCTTGATTGTCCTCTGTACATCAGTTCAGTTCAGTCTCTCAGTCATGTCCACTCTTTGCTATATCATGGGGTGCAGCGTGCCAGGCTTCCTTGTCCATCACCAACTCCCAGAGCTTGCTCAAACTCATGTTCATCAAGTTGATGATGCCACCCAACAATTTCGTCTTCTATCTTCCCCTTTGCCTCCTGCTTTTAATCTTTTCCAGTATCGGGGTCTTTTATAATGAGTCAGTTCTACCCATCAATTGGCCAAAATAATAGAGGTTCACTTCAGCATTGGTCCTTCAAATTAATATTCAGGACTGATTTCCTTTAAGATGGACTGGGTGGATCTCCTTGTAGTCCAAGGGACTCTCAAGAGTCTTGTCCAGCACACAGTTCAAAAGCATCAATTATTTGGTGCTCAGCTTTCTTTATGGTCCAACTCTCACAACCACTCAAGACTTCTGGAAAAACCATAGCTTTGATTCTACAGATCTTTGCTGGTAAAGTAGTAATGTCTATGCTTTTTAGTATTCTGTCAAAGTTTCTCATAGCTTTTCTTCCAAGGACCAAGTGTTTGTTTTTTGTTGTTGTTGCTGTTTTGTTTTTTTTTCCACAGCTGCAGTCACTATCTGCAGTTATTTTGGAGCCCAGGGAAATAAACTCTGTCACTGCTTTCATTGTTTCTCCATGTATTTGCCATGAAATAATGGAACTGGATGCAGTGATCTTCATTTTTTGATCTGTACGTACCTAATCAAGACCATTCCCAATATAATGAAATGCAAAAAGGCAAAATGGTTGTCTGAGGATGCCTTAGAAATAACTTAGGAAAGAAGACAAGCAAAAGGCAAAAGGGAAAAGAAACACATGCCAATCTGAATGCAGATTTCCAAAAATAACAAAAGAGATTTAAAAACAAAGCCTTCCTAAGTGATCAGTGCAAAGATATAGAGGAAAACAATAGAATGGGAAAGACCAGAGGCCTGCTCAAGAAAATTAGAGGTAGGGAAGGATCCTTTCATGCAAAGATGGGCCAAATAAAAGACAGTAAAGTCATGGACCTAAGAGAAGCAGAATATATTAAGAAGAGGTTGAAAGAATATGTAGAAGAACTATACAAAAAGGATATTAATGACCCAGATAACCACGATGGTGTAATCACTTACCTAAAGCTAGACATCCTGAAATGTGAAGTCAAGAGGGCCTTACGAATCATCACTATGCATAAAGCTAGTGGTTGTGATGGAATTGCAGTTGAGCTATTTCAAATCCTAAAAGATGATGCTGTTAAAGTACTGCAATTAATACGCTAGCAAATTTGGAAAACTCAGCAGTGGCCACAGGATTGGAAAGGTTGTTTTCATTGCAATCCCAAAGAAAAGCGATTTCAAAGAATGTTTAAATACCACACACTTGCACTCATCTCACATGCTACCAAAGTAATTTCTTCAAGCAAGTCTTCAACAGTACATGAACCATGAAATTCCATATGTGCAAGTTGGATTGAGAAAAAGCAGAGGAACCAGATATCATACTGCCATCATTCATTGGATCATAGAAAAAGCAAGAGAATTCCAGAAATATACCTACCTCTGCTTTATTGACCATGCAAAAGCCTTTGACTGTGTGGATCACAACAAACTGTGGAAAACTTACAGAGACTGGAATACCAGACCATCTTATCTGCCTTCTGAGAAATCTGTATGCAGGTCAAGAAGCAACAGTTAGAACTGAACATGTAACAACAGACTGGTTCCAAATCAGGAAAGGAGTATGTAAAGGCTGTATATTGCCACCCTGTTTATTTAAATTATATGCTGAGTACCTCATGTGAAATGCCCAACTAGATGAAGCACAAGCTGGAATCACGGTTGCTGGGAGAAATATCAATAACCTCAGATATGCAGAAAAGACCACTCTCATGGCAGAATGTGAAAAGAAACTAAAGAGCCTCTTGATGAAAGTGAAAGGGGAGAGTGAAACATCTGGCTTAAACTCCACATTCAGAAAATGAAGATCATGGCATTTGGTCCCATCACTTCACGGCAAATAGATGGGGAAACAATGGAAACAGTGAGAATTTATTTTTAGGGGCTCCAAAATCACTGCAGATGATGACTGCAGCCATGAATTAAAAGATGCTTGCTTGTTTGAAGGAAAGTTATGACAAGCCTAGCAGCATTTTTAAAAGCAAAGACATTACTTTGCTGAAAAAGTTCAGTATAATCAAAGCTATTTTTCCAATTGTCATGTATGGATGTGACAGTTGGAGCATAAAGAATGGTGAGTAATGAAGAATTGAAGGTTTTGAACTGTGGTGTTGGACAAGACTCTTGAGAGTCCCTTGGATTACAAGGAGATCCAACAAGTCCATGCTAAAGGAAATCAATCTTGAATATTCGTGGGAAGGATCGATGCTGGAGCTGAAACTCCAATACTTAGGCCAACTGATGTGAAGAACTTACTCATTAGAAAAGACCCTATTACTGGGAACGATTGAAGGCAGGAGGAGAGGAGGATGACAGAGGATGAGATGGTTGTTGGATGGCATCACCAACTCAATGACATGAGTTTGAGCAAGATCCAAGAGTTGGTGAAGGACAGAGAAGCCTGGCGTGCTGCAGTCCATGGGGTTGCAAAGAGTCAAACGTGACTGAGAGACTGAACTGAACTGAACATACTCCATAGCAAATGCTATTTGTAACTGTCATGTTTCTCCAGCAAGACGGGGCTCCCCAAAGTCCCATATCCCTAGTCAGTCTGCACCCATGCACAGAAGTCACTGCCTAACATTCACAAGGCATTCAGTGAGTTCTGATTTCAGGGGGACCTCCATTTTGGTAGACATAGAGGAGCAAAGGACACATTTATTCTCCTGTCTCAAACAAATCAAAGAGCAGTTTTTTACATCAAATGTCAAGCAGCAGAGAATGGATTTCTGAGGCAGGGAGCAAGCAAGGTGAGTTCTACAATTGCCCCAACTCTATAAATAGTTTCCAACACATACATGGAAGGGCTATCTAGGCAGAGACAAACGGTCTCCCCAAGAAGAGAGATTTGAGACTCTAGATAGTTAGAGTTCACAGGAGAGAGCTACACACAGAGAACTGTGTGAGTGTACAGGTGATAACCTTCCAGTTTTCAGCAGAGAGTCAATAGTACTGGTCAGGATTATAGGGAACAATCCTTGAGTCTCAAATTGCAGCAAGTCTAATGGTGTCCCCACCCACCAGCATGGAAATTACTCATAATCCCCATGACATCAGTATGGCCCTGAAGACAATACTTCCTTACTAGTGGGGAATAGTAAACCTGGTCTAAAGGTTGGTCTTGTATCAGCTAAAAAACCTGAACAGCAAGCCTTCAAAAAATGCAATTGTTTCCAAGAAATTAAGTGTCTGCAAACAGTGCCATGAATAATTTATAAAAATTAAGAATATCCAGCTTCCAAAGGGTAAAAATTGCCATATCCAGTATCTATCCAAAATGAGGGGAAAATCAATTAGTAAAAACACAGCTAAAATATACATTACATAATTAGCAAGGAAGGACATTAAAATGCTTCCTAGAATAATAATCTTTATAGTCATCAAGCTGAATAATATTGAGTATGTTAAATAGAGACATGGAAAATAGAATGAAAAGACTGTGGGAAAAAATTTAATTGTGCATCACAGAGATTTGAAACAACTTTAAGAATACTAACATATATGTAAATGGCATCCCATAGGAAGTGAAAGAAGAATAGAGAAAAGAACTACATAATTACTGGCTGAAAATTTTCCAGATATGATGAAAGCTTTAAACTCATTAACACAGAAGTTCAATTAATTCAAGGACAAGAAATGGGACAACTATTCAAAGGTGCATGATAAGTCATTGTTTAAAACAATCAACCAAAGAAATGTAACCAGAAGGAAAAACAGACACAATAGAACAAATATGGGAAAGACAGCAGATTAAGCATACGAAACAATGTTAGCCAGAGGACACTGGCACCACATCTTAAAATGCAGAGAGAAATATAATTGACTCAGAATTCTATACCCAAGAAAAATACATATCAAAAACAAGATAAAATACTTTCTCAGATGTACAACAACTATGAGACTGCATCACCACAAACAGACCAATGTAACAAGAAATTACTTTAACCAGGGCTGAAACGTGAGATCTCCATGATTCTAGCCATCTCAGTCCTTCAAAAGACCTTGATAAGGACAAACAAATATTAAAGTAGAAATAGTCATTGTGTTTCTACCCACTTCTAGAAAGTATTGCTAACTCCTCAGTTCTGGATCTTGCAATGCTGATGGACTAGATGGAGAAGTGATGTGAACAGAAATAAGCAAGGTGAGACAGGTAGGTCAGAATTTGAGATAACAAAGACAAGGTATTTAGAAGCTGAAGAATTGAGAGAGATTTGGGACCTGAGTTGGAAAAGCAGTTTTCAAAACAAATTGGTCCTCTGGTGTGTATAATCCTCACTTCAGTCCTTAAAAGATCTCTACTGATCAGTCTGCCTCTTTTTTCTGGAGCACAGTTTAGGTCCATCTAGGTGTTTCTCATTGCTGTTCCTTTCTCCTGGCTTCCACACTGTACCCAGCCATTCAGCCTAATCCATTTAGAAAAGGTTTGTTCTTTCAGACAGGCAATGCAGGCTACCTACAAAATGATCTATTCTCTGATTCTCTTTCAAAACTGAAAATAGTTTGTTATATATCCATGAGCCCAGTAACTACAGGACTGCATTTCCTACCCACCTGTGCTCTTAGTCATGACTGGTGACTGAGATGCAAACAGATCTGTAAGAGGGATTTCTTTAAAGACTGCTTTCAAGGAGCTGATTTAGCTGAGAGATTGGACTCTTCCCTTCCCTACTTTCTTCCTAACTGTTGTCTGGATTTTAGTTGTGATGGCTGGAACTCCTGCAGTTGTATTTTGGACAATCATGTAACCCAGGAGATGGATACCACCCAAGCTCTGGCTGGCCCACCTGCAGCTTTGTTTCAGTGGGAGAGAAAAATCAAGTTTATCTTGCTAAAGTTATAGTAGTTTTAGTTGTTTGCAATGTGCATCCAAACTTAATCCTGATACTACTATGTGTTTAATATGACATAGCGTTATTATTTTGTTAGCTTTAGTTTAGTGAATATATTTATGTTTTACATTTCTCTATTTTTTTATTTTATAAATTGATTCATCAACCATTATACCTAAATTGTATAAATGCAAAATTATGATTATAAGCATGCTTTCCTTTAGATTTTGAATTTTTATACTTTCTTATCCTCTTTCCTTTCTTGTTTTCTGCATATTGGTACAGCCTAGATCATGTCCTCTCTGTTAAACTCATCCATATCCATATCTGCAGGCCAAAACAGACCAAGAGCTCTGTGGGGAGAACCAAAGAAGAATGAATACAGGGATATGAATGAAGGGTGGTGGCCTTTGTTACTCATGGTGAATGTTCTGAAGTAGGATCACATTCCCCTGCCCTTCTGTGTGCCCACAACCCCCAAGTTTTCCATGAACATGGAAGATACCTTGGCCAGTGGAATTTGAGTAGAGGTGATATGTCACTTCCAAATTGAAGTATTATTTTCTGTTCCACTAGCTGGAATGCAGATGTAATGACAGGAGCTGGAGCAGCCATGTTAGACCAGAGGTAAGTAGCACAGGTGGAAAATATGACAAGAAAGAAGTGGACCCTCATCTCTGTGGAGAGACCTGAAGTAATATTATATGAAAGAGAGTTGAAATTGTATTGTATTTAAGATAATGTTATTTAGGGTTTGATTACAGTCATTGAATCTGTAACCAAACACTCAGAATAGAATAACTGACCTTTGTGTTAGCCTTGTCTTGACATTAGGGTCTGAATGAGACAGTATCTACTGATGTATACTTAGAAATGAGTCAAGTGACAGCCCTGCACTCTGGAAGCTCTAGTGTGGGATTCAGAAACTGAACCAAGAACAAAGCCACATGTCAGGACAGCTTCAAGATCCTGTAGGAACCCTTGGGAGGGGAACTTCAATCAGTTCTGATCTCAGGAGGTTGCTTGAAGCAGGACAATCCTCTCTCAGTCTCCTCATAAATAGGCCATGGTGCCAAGTTTCATGTAAAAGTGATTTATTTCAAATTCCTTCCAGAGTGTTTTCCCTTCTGAGCCAGTGTTTAAGACCTGGTTTGGGAAGATCACAAATGCCCCAGGGCAACTAACCCAGTGGGCCAAAACTACTGAGCCTGAGTGCCCTAGAGACTGATCTACATCAGGAGAAGTGCAGGATTGAAAAGCCAGTGTACTGCAATTACAGAGTAGCCCCTGCTCGCTGCAAATAGAGAAGTCCTGAGCAGCAGTGAACACCTAGTGCAGCCAAAATTAAAAAAGAAAAAAAATTCTCACAAAGAAACCAGTGAGGTCTCAGGGGAAGCAGGACATGAAAAAGGATGAAACCAGTCTGGGTCTGATATCATGCAAGTCATGGAGAGGGAAGCAAGAGCCTGTTTTCACAGGGAACTTGGGATGTAAGTTGTGCCTCAAACGTGCCCCAACCCAAGGATAGGGAGCTGGGATTTCACTCTCACACTAGCATCTCCCTCTCATCCTTCAACTAACATCCAGCTGGTGTCTCCAAGCCATTGTATTACATCCTGCAAAGACAAATCAAAGGTGACACTAGAAGCAAAAGACATGAAAGCTCAGGAAAATATAACCTCAGAAAATGTTTAGATATCTGCACCCATTCTGGCATATCCAGCATCATATCTGAAATCCTGCCAGTCTAAAGAACTCAATGGGTCTCTACATGTAAGCATTTTTAAAAAATCAGCTTTTAATCTATATAGTAGTATAGTTGATTTATAGCATCGATTAATATTTGTTGTATAAGAAATTAATTCCCTTATACATAGACATGTATCCATTCTTTCCTAAATTCTTTTCCCATACAGGATATTACAGACTATTGAGCAGAATTCCTGTGCTGTACAGTAGGTCTTTGTTGATTATCTATTAAATAGAATAGTATACAGATATTAATCTCAAACTGGCAATTTATCCCTCTCCCACCTTTCCACATTGGTAACTATAATTATTGTTTTGATGGAGGGAAGTGTCTAGGCACTTTTTGGATCAGGGTCTGTGCTTGTGAGAGTGGAGTGGCCAGGGAAAGCAAACCTGAGAGAGACTCATTTGAGATGATGCTAAATGTTGAGAAGGACCTGGATATGCAAAAAGCTGAGAGAAAAACATTCTAGATGTGGGAAGTACTCCCTGCTAAGGACAAATGTAACCAAGTTTAAAGAATGGCTACCATTCCACTGCCAATCTTCCTTCCATGCTTGGAACTTGGCCTACAGGTCAACCACCATGACCTCATCCCATACTTCACTTGTGAGTCAGCAGCAATGAGCCATGTCAGCCTTCCCAAGAAGGGAGAACCTGGGGTTATCACAAGGCTGAATATGCTCTGGACTCAGGGTCTTGTCCACAAACTGGTTATCACCAGGAGCATCAGGTGCCAGGAGCACCACCAATGCCTCTGACTATCTCCATGTACTTGTTCTCAGAAGTAGAAATGCCAAGGAACTGACAGAGCAAAGAAACAAATAATGACTCCTGTTTCATCTTGCCCCGTGTGATTCCCCTGGCCTTTTGACCACACTGCTTTCTGCCCAAAATCTCTTTCCTCTTTTGCTTCCTCAAAGGTGGCTTGTGAATAATATCAGCACCTGACTGTGAAGCCTGGTGGCTGGGACTCAACTCACAATCAGCTGGGACCCAGAGATGCCCAGCTTTGGCCTGAGTTTCTGTCCTTTCTCTCCAACCAGATTCACAAAGCAAAGTCTCTGAAAAACATAAGGGTGATTGTAATTCTCTCAAGGCCTTTGAATCTCCAAGGTCTATTTGGAGCATCAAAGAGAACATATTCCCCTGCATCCAGGCTAGTCTCAGACCTTAGCCTCTCTCAGCCAGGGATTCCCTGAGGAAACATAAGATACTTATCTAAGTTGCCATAAGGCTGAGAAGAGAATGCTTCTCACTGTGAAAGGAGGTTCATATTATCCAGTCACCCAAAGGTCTGTGTTGTCTGAATGAGGATTGGGAGCTCTGGGGATTCTGAGTTGTGAGTGAGTCAGTCACCACCTGTACGACGGCCTCTGAGGGTCACTACAGCTGGGGATCCCCCACTGTGCCTGGAACCCAGAAGAAACAGCCTGCAGTATTGCCTTCCTGCTGCTACAAGAAGGTAGGTCTGCTGATAAAATCAGAACCAGACTTGAGGGACAACGGGAAAGGAATTTCCACTCTTGTGCCTGCAGCTATCTGAGAGCTGCCCAGCAGTGGATGAAATGGAGTTTTCTCTCATCTTTCCTTTCCTGAAAGTCTTCTGGTCTGAGAACCAGTGTTTCTGGGTCACAAGTCTTCACTAATGTACCTGCAGCTTTAGAGTTAGTCATACAACCCAAGGTTCAGTTTCCCATCTCTTGGATGAGGGAGACTGGACTCGCTCCAGAACACTTGTTCCAGACTGAAGCTCAGTGCCAGTCAGTGGACAAGAGGCTCAGAGGTGCATGTTGCTGAGGAAGCTGAGGCTGCCTCTGGCGGGCAGGGGGCTGTAACTGTCTGGTGATGTTCATGGGTCCTGGGCTCAGGACTGGGAGTGGTAGACCACTTGGCACAAAGCTGCTGTGATACCGAGGACCTTAGAGGCCTTGCCCACTGGAACTTACCATCATTTGGGTTCTGTGGGATGAGATCAGGTACTTAAAAGTCAGAAGTTACCCATGGGGAAGTTTGTAGATTCCTCAGCAGAAACCCAATTTAGGCTGATGAATCATCTCTGCTAAAAAACTCAAGGAACTAGATATGCCAGGACTCTTAGACAAATTTTGTAGTATTTTAAATACTATTTAAAGTAAGTCATCTTTTGGATGACCCACCATTTGCTCTCTGGCTTGGGATGATACCCACAGTTAGAGTGGAATCAAAGGGCTCTGGGGGAGGCTGTCCCTCTCCCTGTGACTCAGTAGGAGTGAGTACAGCTCTCTTCCCTCCACATATGGAGCAAGAATTCCACCAGGAAGGATGTGACCTCCAAGTTTAACCGGAAGACTCAGGTAGATCTGACCCTCAGGTAGGCACTATTCTTTTCCCAGTGCTTCTTCCTTCCCTCCTGCGTCCTGTGCAAGCTGACCACCTCCTGGTTCCTGGGTTCTGAATTCCTCCTCCCTTCTCTTGCAAATATCCATGCAGTCCCACTTGTGGCTTCCTCTCTACCCAGGCCCAATCCCTCACATGCAGATGGCACTAAAGAAGGGGAAACAAGGAAGGGTCTGCCCAGTTCATTCTTTCTAAAAATATCCACATTCCTTCTGCTTCCAGACCCTGTTCTGAATCACAAACATCTCCAGCTAGTTGACTCAGCTTAGCAGGGTAATGGAGATGCAGATGGGGGGGTGGGTGGTGGTAAGGTTGTCAGGTGTGGGGGATGGTTTTCAGATGACAAGAGATGAGTTGGAGTAAGGAGCATGTGGTCCTCCAACCACTCATTAATTGGGGACCTGCCTGAATCTGCTATCTTGGGCTCCTCAGGGTATCTCTAAGACAGAAATTTCAAAATGGACATTCTATAAACTTCTTACTACAAAACGGTTTCAAGCATAACAAATATAATAAAGAAGATTGTCATAAACGCTATATTTTATCATTTTGGCATCAATAAGTACAAAACCATCCTCTTAGTCCCACCGGTTGTCATTGACTGGAGACTGCAACATCAAAGTGGTGGCCAATTGAGTTCCCGGTGAAGACATTCTTGACTTGCATCAGTCTTTCTCTTCTTGCTATCTTCTCACATGTGGTGGTTGAAGGGAACAAGAAGAGGGAGAATAAGAGAAAAATAGGGAGAGGCTAATCCCATCATGAGGGACCACCATCAAAACCCCATGTCAACCTGGGTACCTCCCAAACACTCCACTTCCTAATACCATCACATTGGAAGTCAAGAGTGGACACAATTCAATACATCGCAGCTATGCAGATCTGTTTTTAAATCAAGACAGGCATTCATTTCATTCTCTCTTTTACTTCTTATTCATTTTTCCTGAAATATTTCAGGGACGAGATGAACAATTCACAAAATGTACTTAATGAGTATTTGGGGTAAAATAATGGGATGTTAAAAAATGCACTTTGTTCCCAATAAAATTAAAATCTAATATCCAGTCCATGTACAAATTTCCCTGATGCTCAAAAAGCAGTTTTCACAGTTTACTGAAAGAATGTAGTCATATGTCGCACTTGGTTGTTCTCCTTTAAGATGAAATAACTGTTCCTCTCGCAATTTTATGCCATTCATTTGTTCAGAAACTGGGCGGTAGCAGGGTGGATTGTCTTACAGAATGTCCCACTATTGGGTTTAGAGCAGAAGTCCACAATACCACCACAGTGGGTCAGGACTAGTACCAGTCCTTGATATATTAGGAACCAGACCTCCACAGAAGGAGGTGAGCTGCAGGCCAGTGAGTGAGGCTTCATCTGTATTATAGCCGCTCCCCATCACTCTCTCATCACTCCCAGAATCGACAGTCTAGCTTGTTTTCCTGGAACTGTTTATAGTTACATAACCTATGCTTAATAGAAACAAAAGAGCATAAATATTGATGATTATTTTCCTTTCTCAGCGCTCACAATGGTGAGTTGATGCCCTAGCAATCTATCACAGTGACAAATTAGATGTTGCCTATTAACATTTGGACACATTTAGCCAGCTTAAAATTAAATATTAAAAAAGTAAGATCATGGGATCCAGCCCCATCCTTCATGGCAAATAGAAGGAGAAAAGGTAGAAGCAGTGACTGATTTCTTCATCTTAGCTTCTAAAACCTCTGTGGATGGTGCCTGCAGCCATGAAATCAGAGGATGTTTGCTTCATGGCAGGAAAGCTATGAGAAACATAAAAAGTGTGTTGAGAAGCAGAAACAACATTCTGCCCAACAAACTGGTAGATGTTTGGCATTTTCATTTGGATTCTTAAACTTTTTGTCCAGTCTCCATTGGGCTTTGAAATGCCTTAGCTTTGTGGTCCTTCATGATTCCCAAGATTATTTTGTGCATTTCTTTACCCAGTCCTGAAATCAACCATCTCTTTAAGAATCCATGCATCGTCTGATGGGAAATGTATTTAGAAGCTGCATGTTAGACCTCAGAATAGTCACTGATATCAAGTTGTCATTGCTTGTAGGCTTTACATTGGTCAGAGTAGGAAGTACATGTTTTCCTTAAAAAATAAAATAAAAAGGAATATAATTAGTTGGTACAAACTTATGCTTTCAGTTCAAGATTAAAGACAGAAGGGTTTGAATTAAACTTCTTTATGTTATGTGTGAACCTCTTTTTCTAGCCACTGAAAGGCTTACTTCAGAAAGTGAAAGTGAAGTCGCTGAGTTGTGTCTGACTCTTTGCAACCCGGTGGACTGTAGCCTACCAGGCTCCTCTGTCCATGGGATTCTCCAGGCAAGAGTACTGGAGTGGGTTGCCCTTGCCTTCTCCAGGGGATCTTCCCAACCCAGGGATTGAACCCAGGTCTCCGGCATTGAAGGCAGACACTTTAACCTCTGAGCCACTAGGGAAGCCTTCAGAACATTAGTTTTAATTATTGTCTTGCTTTTACCTTTTAACATGCATATGATTCTGTCACAATAACAGAAGTTATGAGGAACAATAAGTTGTTGAATATAGTTTCAGATTTCTTTCCTGTTTTTCTTTGTTTTGTTTTGGATGGGCAGTATTTTTGTTTTTAGTTAGAAGATATTCCACTCTGAATGTAGTCATAATTCTGAATTTTAAAGCTACTTAAGTAATGTGTTGTTATGGGCAGCAAGTCACCAACTTGATGTAATTAGATTTATCAGTTTCTTTGTTCTCAATTTATTCACTTCAGTTCAGTCCTTTCAGTTGTGTCGGTCTCTTTGCAACGCCATGGACTGCAGCATGCCAGGCTTCCCTATCCATCACCAACTCTCGGAGCTTACTCAAGCTCATGTCCATCGACTTGGTGATGCCACCCAACCATTTCATCCTGTCTTCCCCTTCTCTTCCTGCCTTCAATCTTTCCTAACATCAGGGTTTTTCCAGTGAGTCAGTTGTTCCCATCAGGTGGGCAAATAATTGGAGCCTCAGCTTCACCATCAATCCTTCCAATGAATATTCAGGACTGATTTTATTTAGAATGGATTGGTTTGATCTCATCGAGGTCCAAAGGACTCTGAAGAGTCTTTTGCAACACCATAGTTTAAAGGGCATATATGTGTGTCATTTGTCAGTGATGTCATGTTCCCCCTGTTGGGATTTAACCACCAGAACTGAATTTAAACAATATGAAAAAATGAGGACTAAGTCACAGTGACCCATCTAAACACACCTGGCAAAAGGAGAGGCTCCTGTTGTATTCAAGGGACAGGCATGGATAAATCTCATGCAGGAATAGGCCCTGGGAGTCCTGGATGAGTCATTAAACACGATTATCTTCGGCTGCCACAGTAGTTTTGTCTTCTTTGGTTGGGAAGACATTTCAAAATTATTTTTTGTATGTTTGGTTTGGCAGACAAAATTTTTCATAACATAGACCCTATGGGGAGATTATATCAGAAATATATCCATTTATCTTAAGCAGTTAAATTATGTTGGTTTGTATGTCCCTGATGATCTTTCTTTATAAATAGAAACGAAACTCACATGTTCAGTATGCATTCAGTGTCTTTGTAAATCAACTGACATGAATTAAATTCCTCTCTGTCCCCACTGCACTCCCAACTCTAGGCAAGAAATAAAAACCTACAGAGACTGAAAGCTGATTCCAGCACATCGCTGTGGAGATTTTGTTCCCACTGTTTTTCTGGAAAAAATTTAGTTGCTAACATTAAAATCAGTAGATTATACATAAATATCCAAACTTCCAATTCTTTTTAAAACATGGCCAACTGGTCTGCTTTCCAGCATGGGTGAAGTGGAGGAAAGGCTGCTGCCAGGGGTGAAGGCCTGTGTGGCCCAGGGTTCAACTTGGCCACCTAGTCCTAGTATCATATCTCCTACCTCTTGAGGCCATGACTTTGTGAACTAGACTGCTAGGTCTCTTAAGATAAACACTACTTTGTCTTCATCAACTTTGACTTTGAAGCCTTTAACCCAGAACCTAGCACACAGTTCATCCTTGTACATTTGCTGGATGGTATAAAATATCTTGTGGATGCATATGACATTTCTTCCAATATTGAAACCATGCAATTGAAGTACTGCTCTGCCCTAAATCTTTGATGCAACCTGGCATCATAGGTGCCCCTGATGTCTGCCATCAGACCCACTACCTAAAGCCAGTTGTATGTCCCTGGGCTGTCCCTGAAGTCTTCACTTTGCCATTTGACAACTTATCCTCCTAGCAATCTTCTCGCCAATGAAGACAGCAATGCATTTCTCATGAAGTGGCTAGGAAGATGACATGAAACCAAGAATGTTGAGCATGGCCCTTAGTATCCATTTTTATGATGTTCTTAGCAGTTTTCTCTCCAAGTAGGCAAGGTTCTCCATCTTCTTAGATGTCCATGCAGATCAGTATGATTTTCCAGCCAAGCTTCAAGGAAGAGATTACAGTTCAATTCTCTGTATTCCAAAAAGCTTCAAAGTCCACTCACCAAGGACACTGATGAAGGTAAAGATTTTATCGAGACCTTTGTGTTTTTTTAAGAACTATTATTGACCTAAAGGGCTAAACTAGGGCATGTCAGAGCATATATATCTAGGGGCTCCCAGTCACCACCACATGCTAAGAACCTGAACTTCCATGAGTCCTTGGAGCCAGGAAATAAGCATGAAGTGGCTTGTGTTCCTTGACCTGGTGGCCTTCTCAGATTGTAGGGTCATGTATGTATGGAGACTGTAAGCCACATCATCTTCCTTTCTGTGATTTTTCTTTTCCTCTGATTATTCTTCTACTCATCAGGTTTAGAGTGGAATGGAATATTTCCCTGACAATCTTAAAGTTCAACCCTTAAATATCGATAAGTACCTTGCTCTAGGAACTGTGGAACCCAAGGTTCTTGGTGTAGATTTGCATAGTTGCAAAACTCTGGGGTCCAGTCATGTCATGACCTATTGAAATTGGAACTCCTTGCAATTGTTCAGTGCACAGTCAATGCAGATGTAGGTGTGGTCCTGCGGAATAGCACTTTTCTAGGTTTTATTTAGCATGTTCTTTGTTCCCTCTCTATTCCAGTGTGTATATGTCTATGTCTACATCTCAGTATCACTATCATTTATCTCTCCATCCCTTTGGAAGTCTCTGTGAGTGTATTTCTCTCTGTGGTGTTTTCTTTTAACTTTTCTTTTAATTTTCTACATTTCCTGAACTTGTTCCCTATCTCCTGGATTCTTCTTTTAACTCTCTCTTCTCTTTCAACTTGGAGAAAGATTGGCAGATCTACTTATACACTGTTTTATATCTGAGCAAGCAGTGTGACCACAGCCAATTCACAAACCTCTTGCATTTCAAATTCCTCCCTTGTAAAAGAGGATAGGAATCCCCCTTGTAGCTCCTTCCCTGAGCTTCTATGAGAAGGATACAGTGTGGTGGCAACAGCAATGCTAGTGGCTGTCATTGTTGAGACTTCCTATTTATCAGACACCTTATATCCATGACTTTACTTATCCCCAAGATATCCTATTTGGAGGGTTTGAATCATTACATTCCACCATTTTATCGAAGGGGAGACTGAGACCCTGCATGGTCATATGGCTTACCCAACATTACAGAACAGAATCTTTATTCAAACTTACGTCTTTGCCATGGAATATGCATAAAATTCTTATAATAAGGTGACTCATAAAAATGATTGGAAAGTACACAGTGCCATAACAATGACAGTTATACCTTAACACTGACATCTAATTGTAGCATCTTCTTTGTTTTCTTTGTCAAATGTTCAGTGAAAGAATACCTCTAAGGTATTCACCCCCTGAGGAACATCATGGATGTGAGTGTTTTTGGAGGATGGTGCTCCACAGAGCCCCCTGGTGCTCTAGCCTAGCACTGGGGCTCATCTGGAGATGCCACGTGAGATATTGGGGCTGGGGCTCCTGCAGGAGGCAGAAACACTGGGTAAAAGGGGCCCCACACGAGGAGAAGGCACTCTCATCCTCAACTGTTGGTCTTGGTAACTGGGCCCATAAATTACTAGGTGGCAGGTAAACATCCATTTCTGTGTCAAAGACATGTCATTAGTTTGAGGGAGATTGTTCCTTCTGAGCAGAAGGCAATGACCACCAACTGCAGTACTCTTGCCTGGAATAACCCAAAGACAGAGAGGCCTGGTAGGCTGCAGCCCATGGGGTCGCTAAGAGTCGGACACGACTGAGTGACTTCACTTTCACTTTTCATTTTCCTGAATTGGAGAAGGAAATGGCAACCCACTCAAGTGTTCTTGCCTGGAGAATTCCAGGGATGGTGGAGCATGGTGGGTTGCTGTCTATGGGGTTGCACAGAATCGGATATGACTGAAGTGACTTAGCAGCAGCAGCAGCTCCTTCCAAACTAAGGGAGTCAACTAGTTACAGATGAAGAATGAACCATCTCTGATCAGAAAGTAGAACCAACTGCAAAGCAATTGTGAATCCCTAGGCAGAGTAATTCAGTTTCCACAGATGCAAGAACCTCAGCAGGAAAAAGTTGCTGAACCCATATTCTGTGTAAGGCCATAAGAATCTAACACAGTGCTTACTGTTTTTAGATCAGAAAAAGGGCTTATTTGTCTTCAAGAATGCCATGTCAGCCTGAGAGATAGGCAAAGAATAAATACATGTCAAGTGAAAGGGTCACTTGTGTGGTGTTGATTGAATGTGGTCTGAGTTTAGAGTTAGTGCCTGGGGTTGATCAAGAAGGATCTCCTGGAGAAGGAGGTGCTAAGGCTGCATTTGAAGAGACTACAAAATTTCTCAAATGAAGGCACCAGGACTTCCCTGGGTGTCCAACGTTTCTGGAGGTCCAGTGGTTATGCCTCTGGGCTTCCAATGCAAGAGGTGCCATTTCAACACCTGGTCATAGAATCAATATCCTGCATACAATGTAGCACAGAAACAAAAAAATCAAATGCAAGCACCTCTGTGATCAAAGGCTGTGAGCTTCACAGTGGTTGGAAAGTGATCTCAAGTGATATACGACACCAGAGGGAGGCATCAGTGTGGGAATAGAGGGTAGCCAGTTCTGACTAATCCACTCCCTCCTTCTCCCTGTAGATGCAATATAAGGGTAACATCACCATTGGAACACGCCCTCAGGAATTCCAGGTTATCTTTGACACAGGCTCATCTGACTTGTAGGTTCCCTCCCTCTTTTGTCCCAGTCCAGCCTGTTGTAAGTACAGACACCCCCTACCTGAACCATCCTTTACTTGCCCTGCCGCCCTGTTTCCACCCTTGGCACCTGATTACACTCATCTCTTATGTCTGCAATTACACAAGTTAGGTTCAGACATTACAAGTCTTCCACCTTCCAGCCTACCCAAAACACCTTCAGGATCGCCTATGGATCTGGGAGCATGAAGGGATTTCTTGCTTATGACACCATTCAGGTAACATGTAAAGAGAAGCTGAGTCAGGACTGGCTATGGAGTGACCTCTGCTTGCAAAACAGATGCAGGACCATCTGGCAAGACCCTTCCTAGCCTAACTCCCATAGACATTGGCCATCTTACCCACAGGATCCTGTCCCTGGGGAGGCAGTGCCCATGGTGACACATAAGCAAACGGCTTAGCTAACCCAGAGAGTGACTTAAGGTGTGGACTTGCAGCTCCTCTGACCATGAGCAGTTCAAGGTTCATTTTGCTGGGAGCAAGAAGAGCGGGGAAAAGCACCCACTTTTATATTCACAGACTTTTCCAGGCACTTTCCAGGACTTCCCTGGTGGTTCAGATGGTAAAGCGTCTGTCTACAATGCAGGAGACCCAGGTTCGATCCCTGGGTCAGGAAGATCCCCTGGAGAAGGAAATGGCAATCCACTCCAGTACTATTGCCTGGAAAATCCCATGGACAGAGGAGACTGGTAGGCTACAGTCCATGGGGTCACAAAAAGTTGGACACGACTGAGTGACTTCACTTTCACTTTCACTTTATATTCACAGACTGTTCCAGGCACTTTCAGGTAATAATTGGTTTAATCCTGCAACAGCCCCACACAGCAGGTGGTTAGCTCATGAGACATATGATGAAACTGAGGTGCAGAGAGCAAGGGCCTTGCTGAAGTCACACATGTTGTAAATGGTGGAGCTGGGTTGGCTTTTCAGGACTGAGGTTGCTGTAGGGTGTTTGCTGCTGCTGCTGCTAAGTCGCTTCAGTCGTGTCCGACTCTGTGCAACCCCATAGACGGCAGCCCACCAGGCTCCTCTGTCCCTGGGATTCTACAGGCAAGAATACTGGAGTGGGTTGCCATTTCCTTCTCCAATGCATGAAAGTGAAAAGTGAAAGTGAAGTCGCTCAGTCGTGCCCTACTCTTAGGGACCCCATAGACTGGAGCCCACCAGGCTACTCCGTCCATGGGATTTTCCAGGCAAGAATACTGGAGTGGGGTGCCATTGGGGATAGGATAAAACTGACCTGGGGACCCTGGGGGCAGTCAAGAGCTTCAGGTATTTGGAGTGGGAAACTGGAGGCCAGAGATATCAAGGGGCCTGATAAATGAGTTCTCATTCTAGGGTGCCTTTGAGAATCTCATAAAACGTATGGCCTGCCTCCCCAAAGTACTTGAGTAGTTCCCCTCTCTCTCTTTGTCTCCCATACGCACTCACATAAATACACACATATCCCCAAAAGGAAATTTCCCAGGCAGTAGTTTCATAGATCCGTGCAAGCAAGACTGTGTTTTTGGCTTCTGTCTTCCTGGACAGATGCAGAATCCACAGTACCTTACAGAGAATTCAGACCATTCCTGGCATTAGGTCATAGTGATGCCAGAGAAGGCTACCTTGCTCTCGACTCATTTTGTCCACAAGGGAGCACCAATGGGTCCTGGCCTGACTTGGTTGCCCCACCTGGACAGAAGCCACAAGGCCAATCTAACTCACTCAGGTGGTATTTTTCAGAGGGGCAGATGTTTTAAAATTCACAGCCTCTCACAAATGGAACCCAAATTCCCCTCCCAGCTTGGTCTAACCATCTGAGGTCCACCAAAGACAGAGCCCAGCCTCACTTCTTCTCTGAGGATTTAATGGCAATGCACCCCAGCCCAGTCCTAGCCCCACTTCACATATCTGTAAGTGGGAACACTTCTCTCCCACAGATTGGGGACCCTGTAAGTACTAACCAGCTGTTCGGTCTAAGCATTGTGGAATATGGATATGAGGATGCACCTTTTGCTGGCATCTTGGGCTTGAACTACCCCAACATATCCGTCTTTGGAGCTATCCCCATCTTTGACAACCTGAAGAATCAAGGTGCCATTTCTGAGCCTGTTTTTGAATTCTACTTGAGCAAGTAAGTCTGAAATGGACAATCTCTTTCTCCAAATTAGCTGTAAGATGCTTTCAGGTACATGAAAATTATAGAACACTTGATAAAGAAGAATCCTGAGAGATAATCTAACCCAGGATAAATATAGCCCCAGGGCTGTACCTGGCTTCACCACTGGCTTTTATAAATAACGTTTTATTGGAACACAACCCTGCTCCTGGACTCAAAACCAGTAACTTGGTCTAGGGGGTTGAGTGAGGAGGAAGACTAATGGAAGGCAACAGGAAACAAGTTGGAGGAAAAAGCAATATGATTTGTTATGAATTTGATCAGGAAAGAAGGAGAAGGATGGTGGATATCTTTCCTTCCTCATTAGCATTCCACTGGGAGCCTAGGACCAGGTACCCTATTAGCAGGAGCCAGTGAAAACTGAAAGTGTGGGACACAAAACAAACATGTGGGACCCCTTGTTCAAGAAATATTAGGCATTTCAAGACAGGGAGAGCACTGTTGGGATCCCTTCTGAGCCCTTTGAACAGTAGAGGTCACAGGCCAGTGGAGCCAACTCTGGGTGCCCTGAACCCATACCCTTAGAACTCCCAGGCTTTGAGTTTCCTGAAAAAATGACAACCTGGACAAGGAGAAAGCCAATATGCTTCAGCACCATGTCCTCTGAATGTGTCTGACCACTCAGGTCGCAGGAGGTAGGGCATCTTCAGAAGATAGAGTGGGTGGAGCCCAGCCAGGTGACTCAGCTTCTAACCTCCTCTGTGCCACTCATTAGCCAGTAACCAACCTCAGTCTGGATCTCAATTGCTCCTAGACGCTATTTCTGAATCTGTACATAGGGACCTTATTAGGGCCTTGATGGGTGGACCATCACAGCTCTCAGACAGTGCTGTTGTTACTGTCCTCCAAGGATCCACCCCTCTCTTCTCTATACACATGCAGGGCAAAAGGCAGTGTGGTGATGTTTGGTGGGGTGGATAAATCCTACTACCAGGGAGTGTTCAACTGGGTACCATTGATCCACGTGGGTGATAGGCGTGTACATATGGACCAGTAAGCCTCTCCCTCTGAGGGTCAGCCCAAGTGATGCTCCCGCTATTGTACATGGACACAGGCAGACACACACAATACATTCTCAGACACACAGTCACACAGACATATACACCACCCACAACGACACTGACACATAGACACATCGAAGCACACAAGCAGACACATATAAACATACACATATAAACATGCATAGCTAGTCAGAGACACACAAGCACTTACAGAGACACATACAAACAAACACACAAGCAGATAGATATGCAAACAACCCATGGGTTCATAATCCCCAGGCCTTCTGACCAGGGCTCTGACCAGGGTCCTAAAAGGGTGCAGAGAGGTCTTTGCAGCTGGGAGAGGATTGTACCCATTGCCCTGTGAGGTGTGGAGCATGGTTAGAGGACTCTACACTGTGGTGAACAGAGGATTAGGGAGAATTTCTCCATCCTGAACAGAGGTATAAAATGACCAGCTGTCCGAGGCTACCTGGGACCAAGGAAGGTCTCAGTACAGATAAATGTCAGTTTAAAAACAGGGAAAGTACTGGAAATGGGGAGAACTGGTCTCCTAAGGGAACAACGACTGAGAAGTGTAGAGAGATTTGCTGAAATCTTAAGATGTGAAAGTAACTAATAAAAAAGACACCCCACGTTCATGGGCACACTGCAGGGGCTATAACAGAGAATCAGGAAGGTAGGATCCAGGAGTGACCTGAGGACAAGAGGCATAATTGATAGGATTCTGTGTGATACCCTCAGACAAAAGCTGACCTGTCCTTTGGAGTTTTGTGGGCTAGTCATGTATTTCCTGGCCAGGGTCTCAGCATCTGAGCTGGTTGTAGGAGCAGTGCTGGCAGACACCCTCTCCCAGAGGAGCCCCTCTCTCCCACCACTATGAGAATCTGCTGCCCTCACAAATTTCCGTCTTCACTCTGTGATTGACCCTTTATTTGTTCCCCACCAGACACAGCTGTCTGGATGTTTCTCATTCATTATGTTCACACTTTTCATTCACACACTAAACAGAGAAGTCTTGGGCATCCACTGTGTGCCAGGCACTTTAGGGAGGCAAGGAGAATAAAACTTGCCCTCACATCTAAGAAGGCAGATGCACAGGAAATGAGACACACATATAGTGAACTGTGACTTTGGTACATGCTAGACATGAGGAAGTATCTACAGAGACTGTCAAGAAAGGAGACTGATAAACACTGGGAGAAAGACTTCCCTGAAACCATGACAATTAAGCTGGAATCTGGAAGATGAGAAGAAACTTGCTAGTCAAAGGGGAGGGGGCTCCTCTAGGAAGGAAGACCAGCTTGTGTCAAGGTGCAAAAGAGCCTGGTGTAATCAAGTACTGCATTCAAGAATGTCAAGGAAGATGCCCTGTCGGGGGCAAAGGAAAAGAGAGCAAGAGACAAAGAGCTGTTTAGAAGACAGTTGGGAAGGGGGCAGCTCTGGGGGGACTCAGAGTGACCTTGATGCCTGCTTTGTCACACTGTCTCTCAGCATCTCCATGAAAAGAAAGACTATTGCTTGTTCTGGCAGCTGTGAGGCCCTTGTGGATACCGGGGCATCACTGATCTTTGGCCCAAGAAGACTGGTCAGTAACATCCAGAAGCTCATCAGCGCCATGCCAGGGGGTTCCGAGGTGAAGGGTCATGCCCCAGGGTCACTCCCAGTCTCCATACAAAAGAAGCATCTCCAGGGCCAAACTCTCTCCCTCTCTCTCTAACAGCACTACGTTTCATGTTTTGCAGTCAATACCCTGTCCTCTATTATCTTCACCATCATGGCATCAACTACCCAGTCCCAGCTCAAGCCTACATCATCAAGGTGAGGGGAGAACCCTGAGGGGTGGTTCTCAAATAGGAACTTGCAGGAATCCTTGGGCTGCCGCTGGGAGGAGGGCGCCCTCTGCAAGCTATCTCTCACTATTGCAGACGCTGCTGAGCGGCGGGGGCGAGGGGGGCGGGGTGGCCAGATGAACCAATTGAGAGCAAAGGGCCATCTGGGACATTGATCATCCTGAAATAAAGGTGGAGACACCATGCCATGCTGGCATGGTGGAAGTCACAAGGAGAGGGAAACACTCAGGTCCTCAGTGTTCAAAGAGCTTTACTTCAGTCTGAACCTTCGGACGGATGAACATGGAAAGTCAGCTCTAGCAGTCCCTGAAATAAGTCATGTGACAAGAAGAATGGCTGGGGACAGTCCCAGTTTGCTGTCTCACCATAGGGATTAACAGTCTCCCTTCCCTTCTTGCAGTTTTGCTGGTTTGGATGATAAATTACATGGTCACCCTAGTTCTCGGATGCATCTTCCCCTAGCTAGGGCCGGGTGCCCCCTTTGTGAGTTGGAATACCTGACCCCTCTGTGGGGAGGCGGGATGCTAATGTGAATAAAGGGTGCACAGTGAATGCTCAGCCCAAGCACAGGGTGGAGGCTTCATGTCAGCTCCCTAGGGGAGTTCACAGCTGGCTGATGGGCTCAAAGAAGGCTTTGAGGAAGGGAGGGAATTTCAGGAATTCTAAAACTGTAAACTCATGGAGCCATGTGGAGGGTTGCTTGGTTCTAGGCAAAACTGCACTGGGTTCCATGCAAATGGCATCCCAAGGTGCTCTGCATTGGGGTCCTGGGGACTTACTCGGGGTGATGAGGGCTATGGACTCACCGGTGGGGATGGGGAACCAGAGTACGTTACCCAACCAACCCTGGAGTGGCCAAAGAGGGTGAATGCGGGCTGAAGGAGGCTTCCCAGAATTCCTAAGTCTTCAAGAACGTGTTGTGGGCACTGCTCTATTTAAGATGGATAACCAACAATGAGTTACTGTGCATCACGGGGAACTCCACTGAGTTATATGACAACCTGGATGGGCGGTTTATTTTGGGGACCAGGATACATGGATACATATGGTTGAGTCCATTTACTGTCCACCTGAAACTCAGAATATTGTTAATCAGCTATATTCCAATACAAAATACAGTTTATTAATAATGTATGGATTGTGGGGATGCAGGAGAACCAGCATTCTCTGCAGAGAAAACAAGGAGCAGGAGTCAGAAGGAAAGAAACAGGGAGAGAGGAGAACTATGGATATTCTTTTTCTTTTCTAAAATTTTTATTGAAGTGTGGCTAATCTTCAGTGTTGCGTTAAGTTCTGCTGCACAGCAATGTGACTCAGTTATACACATACAGAAATATATATTCTTTTTCTTATTATTTTTCATGTGGTTTATGACTGGGTAGTTAATATATTTCCTTATGCTCTACAGTAGGACTTTGTTGTTTATCATTCCTCTGTATCCCCAACTCCCTGTCCTCCCCTCCCCCACACCCTTCCTCATGTAAACCTCATGTCTTGGCCCTTTTTGGTTGTGGATGAATTCTCATATCCCCTGCTAATGAGAAAATCCTTTGATACTTACCAAAAGAGGGAAATAAAACAAATAATTGTGCCGGGTCTGGATACTGGGGGGAGTCGCATGTAAGGGCTCAGGATGACTGATGTGTGTCTCTGACTCCCCCAGGATTCTAGAGGCTACTGATATACCACCTTTCAAGAGAACACAGTGAGGACATCTAGAGAGATCTGGATCCTGGGTGACGTCTTCCTGAGGCTGTATTTCTCAGTCTTGGATCGAGGAAATGACAGGATTGCCCTGGCACAGGCAGTGTAAATGCTTGGAGTGTTTTCAGGAATCAGTAAGGCCGCTCCGAGCAAACACTAAATCACACTTAGGGTACTCCTGCCCAGGATGCTGGTGAACTGTATTTGATGTTCTGCACACCCTATTACAATAAACAGTAAAGGGTTTCACATGTAATGGTGCTGAAACAAACGGATGCCACTGTTTGTGTTTGGGAGGTGTACAATGATCAGGAAGGATCTATGACAAAGTCTGAATCACAGTTGAGAGGAGCCCACCTCCACCTGGCTTCAAGGAAAGGGGAGACTCATTGAAATGATTCTGAGAATCCAGGACACAAGACTCAAAGCAAATACAAAGATCTCAATGACTGGACCCAAGAAATCAGAAGTCATCAGTTCTCTATTTCACACCCTCACTCTTTCATTCCCTCTTGTTTGATGGTCTTAGCCTGACAACTTTCTTCCTTAAGGCTTCTACACCTAGTGAGGGAGTCCAAGATACCTGCCCTAGCGTTTTATATCTTGAAGGCATCTCCAATAAGGAAAGAAAAGTTTGAAGACATCAGAGTTCAAGGGTGTTCTCTGAATGACCCACCTCAGATCACAGGTACAGTCCTAGATCAGCCATGCTGACAGGGGCATGGGGTCCTATGATTGGCTTTACATGGTCTTGTGGCCCTGACCCAGAAGCAAACATGATTGCCAATTTCCTCCAGAACTACATGACTGAAGCTGGGGAGAGGCAGCCCCAAAGAAAGAGACTGGGAGATAGTCCTGGCCACGGAAGAGTTTGTGATAACCCATCAACTCCACCACCTCCTCACTCAGAGGAATTATAATGGGTAATGAAATAGACTCTCTTCATCCCATCTCAGATGAACTTTTCACTGGGCTTCTCCTCCAGGAGAGTTTGGGTGAGGTACTTCACAAAGAGCTAGTTCCCTTTTGCCCCACACCCAGTCACCAGGTCTCTACCACATATGCCTGCTCTGTCCTTTCCAGTCCTACTTGGTAAGTGATGGCCCCAGTGGATCCCTGAGCCATCCTCCTCCTCCAAGGCACACAACCCCTTCCTTGGCCTCCAATGCTGCTGGGGAGAATGCAACGCATGTATCAGGAGACCCAGGGTACACAGAGCCTTCAGCCTTTCTGAGCTTCTCCATAGGTGGGGCTACAAACTGTTTGCTTGGACCTGCCATGGTTAGGCACTTTTGCAGTGGAAGCATCCGTTCTTTCCACCTGGAGGCCCTCAGTAGATGCCTCAGCTGAGACAGCAGGGGTCAGAAGTTGATTTCCTTTCAGATTGACTGATTTGATCTCCTTGTGGTATAAGGAACTCTCAAGAATCTTCTCAAGCACCACAGTTCAAAAGCTCAATTCTTTGGCGTTCACTGTTTCTTATGGTCCAGATATCACATCTGTACCTTATTACTAGAAAAACCATAGCTTTGACACTACAGACTTCTATAGCAAAGTGAGTCTCTGCTTTTTAATACACTGTGCAGGTTTTTCATAGCCTTTCTTCCTTCCAAGGAGCAAGTGTGTTTTAATTTTTTGGCTGCACTCAAGGTCCATATTGATTTTGGAGCCCAAGGAAATAAAATCTGCCCACTCTTTCCACTTTTCCCTCATCTATATGCCATGAAGTGGTGGTACTGGATGCCATGAATGTTGAGTACCTTTTTGTGAATGGTTTTTTGAATGTTGAGTTTAAACTAGTTTTTTCATCTCCTCTCCTCACTGAGAGACTCTTTAGTTCTTCTTTGCTTTCTATTATTAGGGTAGTGTCATTTTCATATCTGTGGATGTTGATACTTCTCCCAGCAATCTTGATTCCAGCTTCTGATTTATCCAGAGCAGCATATTGAATGATGTATCCTACATATAAGTTACATAACCAGACAATGTATACCTTGTCATGCTCCTTTCCCAACTTTAAATCTTTCAGTTATTCCGTGTCTGATTCTAACTGCTGCCTTTTGACCTACATACAGACTTGTTAGGAGAAAGAGAAGGTGATCTGGTACTCCCATTTCCTTAAGAATTTTCCACAGTTTGTTGTAGTCCACACAGTGAAAAGGTTTAGCATAGTCAGTGAAGCAGATGGAAATGCTTTTCTGGGATTCCCTTGCTTTCTCTATGATCCAATGGATGTTGGCAATTTGATCTCTGGTTATTCAAGCCAGTTTGTATATCTAAAAGTTCTCAGTTCATGTACTGTTGAAACTTAGCTTGAAGGATATTGAGTATGACCTTGCTAGCAAGTGAGATGAGCACAATGGCATGATAGGTTGAACATTCTTTGGCATTGCCTTTCTTTTGCATTGGAAAGAAAAATGAATTTTCCAGCATTGTGGCCACTGATGAGTTTTCCAAATTTGCTGACATTGAATGCAGCACATTTGCAATCTCATTCTTTAGGAATTTAAAACAACTCATTTGGAATTTCATCACCTTCCCTAGTTTTTCTTGTAGTGATGCTTCCTAAAGCCCACTTGACTACATACTCCAGTATATCTGGCTTTATGTGAGTGACCCCAGCATCATCCCTATCCTGGTCATTATGACCATTTTTGTATAGTTCTTCTGTGCATTCTTGCCACCTCTTCTTAATCTCATCTACTTCTGTTAGATCTTTAACTTTTATGTCCTTTATTGTGCCAATCTTTCCACGAAGTGTCCCTCTGGTATCTCCACTTTTCTTGAAAAGATCTATACTCTTTACAATTCTATTGTTTTCCTCTAAATCTTGCACTATTCACTTATGAAAACTTTCTTATCACTCCTTGCTATTGTCTAGAAGTCTGCATTCCATTGGGTATATCTTTCCCTTTCTCTTCTTATTTTTTCAGCTGTTTTTAAGGCCTCCTCAGGCAACCACTTTGCCTTCTCACATTTGTTTTTCTTGAGGATGGTTTTGGTGACCACCTCCCATACAATGTTGCAAACCTCCATCCATAGTTCTTCAGGCTAACAAACCTAATCCCTTGAATCTATTTTTCATCTCCACTATATAATCATAAGGGATTTGACTTAGGTCATAGCTGAATGTTCTAGTGGTTTTCCTTACTTTCTTTAATTTAAGCCTGAATATTGCTTGCTTCTGCCTAACCATTGGTGTCAGATCACCATCCACCACTCCCAGTGGGTGTGGAGCAAAAACAATTTGAGGACTGTTACCCTGGGTTTGTGCTTGGCTTTTCACATGCTTAGCTGTGTGAGCTTGATCAAGTATCTTAACCTCAGTTTTCTCATCTGGAAAATGGGCACCGTGGTGATTATTCCACCTTCTAGATTGCATGTGTGCCTGCAAAGAGCAAGTGGCCCTGAGAGGGCTTTCTGAGATCCTGAGTCTGGAACAAATATGAATTATTCCACCACCTGTAAGAAGGAAAACTTTTTAGAGGTTATAGCTGCCATCCTCAAGGCTAAATAATGATTCAAGCCAAATGACATCTATCTCTGAACCCTGACCAGAACCTGACTGAGCCGATGCTTCTGTTTTCTGGGCTCCCACAGGAGCTAATGATTACTGGCTCAGAATACTCCCTTCCTCAGCCTTACCAGTCATGCTTTCCTTTTCAACTACTTCTCCCCTTAAATCACACTGCAAGGAGAGTCATAAAGTCAGTTTCCCACATCTCCAGCATAGCAACAAGTAGCTGTTATGGCTACTTGTCATAGCAACAACTATGGCAACCTGTACAGTCCAATCTCAGCCTGTTAAATGAATCTTTCCCCATTTGCCCCCTCATGTTTAAATTACCTATAGTTGCCTTAGTATCCTTCCTATGCTTGCTGTTTAATGTCAAAATATGTGTGGACCTCATCTTGTTTTCTTTCCCAAGCATAATTCCAACCATGCAATTAAGTAACCAAACATTTAGTCATCTAACTACCCACAGGAATTGACAAAAGCAAACCACCCATCATGCATTTTTGCTTGCCCCAAAACACCACTGAAGTGATCTCCTGAAACAATGTGATACATTGTTTCATTGGCATGTGATACATTGGCATGTACACTCCAGAAGGGACACTTTTTTCTGAATTTTTTTTTCCATCTAGTGCAGAATGTCAATCATAAGCTTGGCCCTCCAGTAACTGGTCACCTAATTTTTGCAGACTCAGCCCACTCCATATCCCTTCCACATCTCTCAGTAAAATCTAGAGAACAGATTCAGTCAAAGTTCTCACTCCTGCAGAAAACAGATTTTTTTTTAGTTTGTTTTTTTTAGAAAACAATATTTGGTAACACATTCAAAATCATGTGCTCCTTGCCTTGGATTCAAGGACCTGCACCAGAGGATGGGAAGCCTCCCCTTCCACCTAAATCTTTCAGCACTCCCACCAGGGCCACAGGCTTGACTGGACCCCAAAGACTTCTGCCTGCTCCCTGATGTCCTCTGTACATCAGTTAATTCAGTCTCCCAGTCATGTCCAACTCTTTGCTATATCATGGAGTGCCGCATGCTAGGTTGCTTGCTCAAACTCATCTTCATCATGTTGGTGATGCCACCCAACAATCTCATCTTCTGTCTTCCCCTTTGCCTTCTGCCTTTAATCTTTCCCTGCATCAGGGTCTTTTCTAATAAGTCAGTTCTTCCCATCAGGTGGGCAAAGTATTAGAGGTTCAGCTTCAGCATCGGTCCTTCCAATGAATATTCAGGACTTATTTCCTTTAGCATGGACTGGTTGGATCTCCTTGCAGTCCAAGAGACTCTCAAGAGTCTTGTCCAACACCACAATTTAAAAGTATCAATTCTTTGGTACTCAGCTTTCTTTATGGTCCAACTTTCACATACACTCATGATTCCTCCATTTTAGTTGACATAAAGGAGTAAAGGACACATTTATCCTCCTGTCTCAAATAACTCCAAAGTAGAAAAGACAAATGAAAGAGCATTGTATTACATCAAACATCTGGCAGCAGAGAATGCATTTCTGAGGCAGGGAGCAAGCAAGGAGAGTTCTACAATTGCCCCAACTCTAGAAATACTTTCCAACACATACAACACATACCTAGGCAGAGACAAACAGTCTCCCCAAGAAGACAGATTTATGACTTTATATAGACAGAGTTCATAGGAGAGAGTGACATACAGAGAACTGTAGGAAGGTACAGGTGATACCCTTCCAGTTTTCAGCAGAGAGTTTATAGTACTGATCTGAATTATAGGGAACAATCCTTGAGTCTGAAATTGCACCAAGTCTAATTGTGTCCCCAATCACCAGCGTGGAAATTACTCATTTTTTAATACAAATTTATTTATTTTAATTGGAGGCTAATTGTTTTACAATATTATATTGGTTTTGCCATACATGGACATGAATCTGCATGGGTGTACATGTGTTCCCCATCCTGAACCCCCCTCCCACCTCCCTCCCCATCCCATCCCTCTGGGTCATCACAGTGCACCAGCCCAGAGAATCCTGTATCATGCATCAAACCTGGACTGGCGATTCATTTCACGTATGATAATATACATGTTTCAATGCCATTCTCCCAAATCATCCCACCCTCGCCCTCTCCCACAGAGTCCAGAAGACTGTTCTATACATCTCTGTCTCTTTTGCTGTCTTATACACAGGGTTATTGTTACCATCTTTCTAAATTCCATATATATGCAATAGTATACTGTATTGGTGTTTTTCTTTCCGGCTGACTTCACTCTGTATAATAGGCTCCAGTTTCATCCACCTCATTAGAACTGATTCAAATGTATTCTTTTTAATGGCTGAGTAATATTCCATTGTGTATATGTACCACAACGTTCTTATCTATTCGTCTGCTGATGGACGTCTAGGTTGCTTCCATGTCCTGGCTTTTATAAACAGTGCTGAGATTAACATTGGGATACACGTGTCTCTTTCAATTCTGGTTTCCTTGGTGTGTATACCCAGCAGTGGGATTGCTGGGGCGTATGGCAGTTCAATTCCCTGTTTTTTAAGGAATCTCCACACTGTTCTCCATAGTGGCTGTACTAGTTTGCATTACCACTAACAGTGTAAGAAGGTTCCCTTTTCTCCATAACCTCTCCAGCATTTACTCCTTGTAGACTTTTGGAAAGCAGCCATTGTGACTTCCGTGAAATGGTACCTCATTGTGGTTTTGATTTGCATTTCTCTGATGAGTGATGTTGAGCATCTTTTCGTGTGTTTGTTAGCCATCTGTATGTCTTCTTTGGAGAAATGTCTGTTTAGTTCTTTGGCCCATTTTTTCATTGGGTCATTTATTTTTCTGGAATTGAGCTGCAGGAGTTTCTTGTATATTTTTGAGATAAATTCTTTGTCAATTTCTTCATTTGCTATTATTTTCTCCCAATCTGAAGTCTGCTTTTCACTTTCCTTATAGGTTCCTTTGTTGTGCAGAAGCTTTTAAGTTTAATTAGGTGTCATTTGTTTATTTTTGCTTTTATTTCCAATACTCTGGGAGTTGGGTCATAGAAGATCCTGCTGTAATTTATGTCAGAGAGTGTTTTTCGTATGTTCTCCTCTAGGAGTTTTATTGTTTCTGGTCTTACATTTAGATCTTTAATCCATTTTGAGTTAATTTTTGTGCATGGTGTTAGAAAGTGTTCTAGTCTCATTCTTTTACAAATGGTTGACCAGTTTTCCCAGCAACACTTGTTAAAGGGATTGTCTTTTTTTTCATTGTGTATTCTTGCTTCGTTTTTCAAAGATAAGGTGTCCATAGGTGCGTGGATTTATCTCTGGGCTTTCTATTTTGTTCCGTTAATCTATACATCTGTCTTTGTGCCAGTACCATACTGTCTTGATGACTGTGGCTTTGTAGTAGAGCCTGACGTTATGCAGGTTGATTCCTCCAGTTCCATTCTTCTTTCTCAAGATTGCTTTGGCTATTTGAGGTTTTTTGTATTTCAATACAAACTGTGAAATTATTTGTTCTAGCTCTGTGAAAAATACTGTTGGTAGCTTGATAGGGATTGCATTGAATCTATAGATTGCTTTGGGTAATATAATCATTTTCACGCTATTGATCCTTCTGATCCATGAACATGCTATATTTCTCCATCTATTAGTGTCCTCTTTTATTTCTTTCACCAGTGTTTTATAGTTATATATATATATAGGTCTTTAATTTCTTTAGGTAGATATAGTCCTAAATATTTTATTCTTTTCATTGCAATGGTGAATTGAATTGTTTCCTTAATTTCTCTTTCTATTTTCTCATTATCAGTGTATAGGAATGCAAGGAATATCTTTGTGTTGATTTTATATCCTGCAACTTTACTATATACATTGATTAGCTCTATTAATTTTCTGGTGGAGTCTTTAGGGTTTTCTATATAGAGGATCGTGTCATCTGCAAACAGTGCGCGTTTTACTTCTTCTTTTTGAATTTGGATTCCTTTTATATCTTTTTCTGTTCTGATTGCTGTGGCCAATAATTCCAAAACTATAGTTGAATAGTAGTGGTGAGAGTGAGCACCCTTGTCTTCTTCCTGACTTTAGAGGAAATGCTTTCAATTTTTCACCATTGAGGATAATGTTTGCTGTGGGTTTGCCATATATAGCTTTTATTATGTTGAGGTATGTTCCTTCTAGTCCTGCATTCTGGAGGGTTTTATCATAAACGGATGTTGAATTTTTTCAAAGGCTTTCTCTGCATCTATTGAGATAATCATATGGCTTTTATTTTTCAATTTTTTAATGTGGTGTATTATGTTGATTGATTTGCGGATATTGAAGAATACTTGCATACCTGGGATAAAGCCCACTTGGTCATGGTGTATGATCTTCTTAATGTGTTGTTGGATTCTGATTGCTAGAATTTTGTTAAGGATTTTTGCATCTATGTTCATCAGTGATATTGGCCTGTAGTTTTCTTTTTTTGTCGTATCTTTGTCCGGTTTTGGTATTAGGGTGATGGTGGCCTCATAGAATGAGTTTGGCAGTTTGTCTTCCTCTGCAATTTTCTGGAAGAGTTTGAGTAGGATAGGTGGTAGCTCTTCTCTAAATTTTTGGTAGAATTTAGCTGTGAAGCCATCTGGTCCTGGGCTTTTGTTTGCTGGAAGATTTCTGATTACAGTTTCAATTTCCGTGCTTGTGATGGGTCTGTTAAGATTTTCTGTTTCTTCCTGGTTCAGTTTCGGAAAGTTTATTTTTCTAAGAATTTGTCCATTTCTTCCAAGTTGTCCATTTTATTGGCATATAATTGCTGATAGTAGTCTCTTATGATCCTTTGTATTTCTGTGTTGTCTGTTGTGGTCTCTCCATTTGCATTTCTAATTTTATTGATTTGATTTTTCTCCCTTTGTTTCTTGATGAGTCTGGCTAATGGTCTGTCAATTTTATTTATCCTTTCAAAGAACCAGCTTTTGGCTTTGTTGATTTTTGCTATGGTCTCTTTTGTTTCTTTTGCATTTATTTCTGCCCGCGTTTTGAAGATTTCTTTCCTTCTACTAACCCTGGGGTTCTTCATTTCTTCCTTTTCTAGTTGCTTTAGGTGTAGAGTTAGGTTATTTATGTGACTTTTTTCTTGTTTCTTGAGGTATGCCTGTATCGCTATGAACCTTCCCCTTAGCACTGCTTTTACAGTGTCCCACAGGTTTTGGATTGTTGTGTTTTCATTTTCATTTGTTTCTATGCATATTTTGATTTCTTTTCTGATTTCTTCTGTGATTTGTTGGTTATTCAGCAGTGTGTTGTTCAGCCCCCATATGTTGGAATTTTTAATAATTTTCCTCCTGTAATTGAGATCTAATTTTATCTGCCTTGTGGTCAGAAAAGATGCTTGGAAGGATTTCAATATTTTTGAAATTACCAAGGCTAGATTTATGACCCAGGATGTGATTTATCCTGGAGAAGGTTCCGTGTGCGCTTAAGAAAAAGGTGAAATTCATTGTTTTGGGGTGAAATGTCCTATAGATATCAATTAGGTCTAACAGGTCTATTGCATCATTTAAAGTTTGTGTTTCCTGGGTAATTTTCTGTTTAGTTGATCTATCCATAGGTGTGAGTGGGGTATTAAAGTCTCCCACTATTATTCTGTTATTGTTAATTTCCACTTTCATACTTGTTAGCATTTGTCTTTCATATTGCGGTGCTCCCATGTTGGGTGCCTTTATATTTATAACTGTTATATCTTCTTCTTGGATTGATATTTAGATCATTATGTAGTGTCCTTCTTTGTCTCTTTTCAAATCCTTTGCTTTAAAGTCTATTTTATCTGATATGAGTATTGCTACTCCTGCTTTCCTTTGGTCTCTGTTTGAGTGGAATATCTTTTTCCAGTCCTTCACTTTCAGTCTGAATGTGTCTCTTGTTTCGAGGTGGGTCTCTTGTAGACAACACATTTTTTTTTAATCCATTCAGCCAGTCTTTGTCTTTTGTTTGGTGCACTCAACCCATTTACATTTAAGGTAATTATTGATAAGTATTATCCCATTGCCATTTACTTTATTGTCCTGAGTTCAAGTTTATACATTCTTTCTGTGTTTCCTGTTTAGAGAAAATCCTTTAACATTTTTTGGAGAGCTGGTTTGGTGGCACTGAATTCTCTCAGCTTTTGCTTTTCTGTAAAGTTTTTGATTTCTCTTTCATATTTGAATGAGATCCTTGCTTGGTACAGTAATCTGGGATGTAGGTGTTTTTCTTTCATCACTTTAAGTATTCCCTGCCATTCCCTCCTGGCATGAATAGTTTCTATTCAAAGATCAGCTGTTACCCTTATGGGAATGCCCTTGTGTGCTATTTGTTGTTTTTTCCTTGCTGCTTTTAATATTTGTTCTTTGTGTTTGATCTTTGTTTAATATGGTCTTTGATATTTGATTAATATGTGTCTTGGGGTGTTTCGCCTTGGATTTATCCTGTTTGGGACTCTCTGGGTTTCTTGGACTTGCCTGATTATTTCCTTCCCCAATTTAGGGAAGTTTTCAATTATTATCTCAAATATTTTCTCATGGTCTTTCTTTTTGTCTTCTTCTGGGACTCCTATGATTCGAATGTTGGGGTGTTTAACATTGTCCCAGAGGACTCTGAGATTGTCTTCATTTCTTTTAATTCATTTTTCTTTTTTCCTCTCTGTTTCATTGATTTCTAACATTCTATCTTCTACCTCACTTATCCTATCTTCTGCCTCTGTTATTCTATTCTTGGTTCCCTCCATAGTGTTTTTGACCTCATTTATTGCATTATTCATTATATATTGACTCTTTTTTATTTCTTCTAGGTCCTTGTTAAACCTTTCTTTCATCTTCTGAATACTTGTCTCCAGGTTATTTATCTGTAATTCCTTTTTGTTTTCAAGATTTTGGATCATTTTCACATTCATTATTTGGAATTCTTTATCAGGTAGATATCCTATCTCTTCCTCTTTTGTTTGGTTTGGTGGACATTTACCTTGTTCCTTTACCTGCTGGATATTTTTCTGCCTGTTCATCTTGTTATTGCTGTGTTTGGGATCACCTTTCTGTCTTCTGGCAGTTTGTGGAGTTCTCTTGATTGTGGAGTTTCCTCACTGTGGGTGGGGTTGGACAGGTGGCTTGTCAAGGTTTTCTGGTTAGGGAAGCTTGTGTCTGTGTTCTTGTGGGTAGAGCTGGATTTCTTCTCTCTGAAGTGCAATGAAGTGTCCAGTAATGAGTTATGAAATGTCAACGGGTTTGGAGTGACTTTGGGCAGCTTGTATGTTGAAGCTCAGGGCTATGTTCCTGTGTTGCTGGAGAATTTGCATGGTATGTCTTTCTCTGGAACTTGTTGGTCTTTGGGTGGTGCTTGGTTTCAGTGTAGGTAGGGAGGCATTTGATGAGCTCCTATCGATTAATGCTCCCTGGACTCAGTTCTCTGGTGATCTCAGGATTTGGACTTAAGCCTCCCGCCTCTGGTTTTCAGTCTTATTCTTACAGTAGCCTCAAGACTTCTCCATCTATAGAGCACCAATAATAAAACATCTAGGTTAAAGATGAAAAGTTTCTCCACAGTGAGGGACACCCAGAGAGGTTCACAGAGTTACATGGAGAAGAGAATAGGGAGAAGGGAGATAGAGGTGACCAGGAGTAGAAGAGGGGGACTCAAAAGAGGCGAGAGCAAGCTAGCCAGTAATCACTTCCTTATGTGCTCTCGAAAGTATGGATCCCTCAGAGTTGTTCACAGAGTTACACAGAGAAGAGAAGAGGGAGGAAATAGACAGGGGTGGCCAGGGGTATAAAGGGGGGAATCAAAAGGAGGGAAACAGATCCAGCCAGTAATCCATTCCCTAAGTGTTCTCCTCAGTCCAGAACACAAAAAGAGATTCAGCCCCTCCGCGCCCCGCCCCCGCGCTGGGGGCGGCCCGGCGGCAGCGCACGCTTCCTGCGGCGGCCGTGGGCGCGGAGCTGCCGGGCGG
>NW_011494696.1:112464-112599 GCF_000754665.1 Bison bison bison
GATTGATTTGCGGATATTGAAGAATACTTGCATACCTGGGATAAAGCCCACTTGGTCATGGTGTATGATCTTCTTAATGTGTTGTTGGATTCTGATTGCTAGAATTTTGTTAAGGATTTTTGCATCTATGTTCAT
>NW_011494696.1:112699-113201 GCF_000754665.1 Bison bison bison
AAACAAAAACAGGTTCACAGAGTTAGGTAGAGAAGACAAAGGGGATGGAAGAGACAGAGGCGACCTGGTAGAGAAAAAGGAGATCCAAAGGGGGAGAGAGCGAGCCAGAGATCTTGCTCCCAAGTAAAAATGGTTTCTGAAGATTGGGTTCTTAAAGGTACAAAATTGATAACAAATACCAAAAAGCAAAGATTACAAATCTAGAGTAGAGGTTGAATTCTCAAAAATATAATATTAAGGAAAAAAACAAAGTCACAAAAATTATATATATATCAGATCAGTTGCTCAGTCATGTCTGACTCTTTGTGACCCCATGTATCGCAGGCCTCCCTGTCCATCACCAACTCCCGGAGTTCACTCAGACTCACATCCATCGAGTCAGTGATGCCATCCAGCCATCTCATCCTCTCTCGTTCCCTTCTCCTCTTGCCCCCAATCCCTCACAGCATCAGAGTCTTTTCCAATAAGTCAACTCTTCGCATGAGGCGGCCAAAGTATGGAG
>NW_011494696.1:113411-118325 GCF_000754665.1 Bison bison bison
CTGCTTTTGAATATGCTATCTAGGTTGGTCATAACTTTCCTTCCAAGGAGTAAGTGTCTTTTAATTTCATGGCTGCAGTCACCATCTGCAGTGATTTTGGAGCCCAGACAAATAAAGTCTGACACTGTTTCCATTGTTTCCCCATCTATTTCCCATGAAGTGATGGGGCCGGATGCCATGATCTTCGTTTTCTGAATGTTGAGCTTTAAGCCAACTTTTTCTACTCTCCTCTTTCATTTTCATCAAGAGGCTTTTAAGTTCCTCTTCACTTTCTGCCATAAGGGTGGTGTCATCTGCATATCTGAGGTTATTGATATTTCTCCTGGCAATCTGGATTCCAGCTTGTGTTTCTTCCAGCCCAGAGTTTCTCATGATGTACTCTGCATATAAGTTAAATAAACAGGGTGACAGTATACAGCCTTGATGTACTCCTTTTCCTATTTGGAACCAGTCTGTTCCATGTCCAGTTCTAACTGTTGCTTCCTGACCTGCATACAAATTTCTCAAAAGGCAGATCAGGTGGTTTGGTATTCTCATCTCTTTCAGAATTTTCCACAATTTATTGTGATCCACACAGTCAAAGGCTTTGGCATAGTCACGCTGTTTGAAAGGAAGCATAAATGCAGTCATAATGTAGAGGGTACTACTATTCTATTTCTAAAGGTGTGCTTAGTTGCTCAGCTGTGTCTGAATTTTCAACCTATGGGCTGCAGTATGCCAGGTTCCTCTTGCCATGGGGATTCTCCAGACCAGAATACTGGAGTGGGTTGCCATGCCCTATCCGGGTACTGCAAGATTAAAAATGTTTCTTTAATTGTGTTTGCTTTTTATGTATTATTTGTGTGAAAAGTATCATAAAGCTATTAAACTACAGTAATATAACCTATTGTCTTAGTTGGCTACCTAAGTAACTTTGCTGGATTTATGAAGAAATTTGGATTTTTGAACACCTTTTTCAAATGTAACTTGTTCATATACAGGGGACTTACTGTTCTTCTAAGATCTGTGGGTCCAAAAGTAAACGCATCCCCTCCAGGTCCAAGGAAGTCACATTCTTGGTTGGGATTTTAGAGGAAACATGAGATCTCCATAATTCTAGCCATTTCAGTCTTTTCAAAAGACCTTGATCAGGACACACAAACACTAAAGTAGAAATACTCATTGTGTTTCTACCCACTTCTAGAATGTGTTGCTAAGTACTCAATACAGGATCTCGTAATGCTGGTGGACTAGATGGAGAAGTGATGTGAACAGAAATAAGGAAGGTGGGACAGGTAGGTCAGAATGTGAGGGAACAAAGACAAGGTATTTAGAAGCTGAAGAATTGAGAGAGATTTGGGACCTGAATTGGAAAAGCAGTTTTCAAACCAAACTCCTCTTGCCTCTATTGAGCAAGAGTCCACAATACCAGCACAGTGGGTCAGGACCAGTACCAGTCCTTGGTCTATTAGGAACAAGACCTCCACAGAAGTAGGTGAGCTGCAGACCAGTAAGTAAGGCTTCATCTGTATTATAGCTGCTCCCCATCACCCTCTCATCACCCCCAGAAGGGACAGTCTAGCTTGTTTTCCTGGAACTGTTTGTAGTTACATAACCTATGCTTAATAGAAACCAAGATAGCTTAGATATTGATGATTATTTTCCTTTCTCAGTGCTCAGAATGGTGAGTTGGTGCCCCAGCAATCTATCACAGTGACAAATTAGATGTTGCCTATTAACATTTGGATACAGTCGGCCAGCTTAAAATTAAATATTAAAAAAACTAAGGTCATGGGATCCAGCCCCATCCTCCATGGCAAATAGAAGATGAAAAGGTGGAAGCAGTGACAGATTTCTTCATCTTAGCCTCTAAAACCACTGTGGATGGTGACTGCAGCCATGAATTCAGAAGGCGTTGCTTCTTGGCAGGAAAGCTATAAGAAATATAAACAGTGTGTTGAGAAGCAGAAACATCATTCTGCCCAACAATCTGGCAGATGTTTGGCCTTTTCATTTGGATTTCTAAACTTTCTGTCCAGTCCCCATTGATCTTTGAAGTCACTCAGCTTTCTGGTCTTTCATGATTCCCAAGATTATTTTGTGCCTTTCTTTACCCAGTCCTGAAATCAGCCATCTATTTAAGATTGTCTGATGGGAAACGTATTCAGAAGCTAGATGTTAGACCTCAGAATAGTCACTGTTATCAAGTTGTCACTGCTTCTAGGCTTTACAGTAGTCAGAGGTGGAAGTACACATTTTCCTTAAAAATTAATATTAAAAGAAATATAATTAGTTTGTACAAACTTTCAGTTCAAGATTTAAGTCAGCAGGGTTTGAATTAAACTTCTATATATTACGTGTGAACCTCTTTTTCTAGCCACTGAAAGGCTTACTTCAAAACATTAGTTATAATTATTGTCTTGCTTTTACCTGTTAACATACATACGATTCTGTCACAATAACAGAAACAATATGAGGAACAATAAGCTGTTAAATTATTGCTCGCTGAAGCTGTAATGGCAGTGCAGAGGCATGGCGGAGAGGAACTACCCCATGTTCAAATCAGGGGCGGCAGCCGAGAGGAGCTACCCTACTTCCAAGGTAAGCAGCAATGGCTGTGCTTTGCTGGAGCAGCTGCAAAGAAAGACCCCACATCCAAGGTAAGAGAAACCCAAGTAAGATGGTAGGCACTGAGATAGGGCATCAGAGGGCAGACAGACTGAAACCACAATCACAGACAACTAGCCAACCTGTCACACGGATCACAGCCTTGTCTCAATGGAACTAAGCCAATGGAACTAACTCAGTGGAACTAAGCCATGCCATGTGGGGCCACCCAAGACAGACAGGTCATGGTAGAGAGGTCTTACAGAATGTGGTCCACTGGAGAAGGGAATGGCAAACCACTTCAGTATTCTTGTCTTGAAAACCCCATGAACTATTGATAAGGCAAAAAGATTGGACACTGGAAGATGAACTCCCCAGGTTGGTAGGTACCCAATATGCTACTGGAGATCAGTGGAGAAATAACTCCAGAAAGAATGAAGGGATGGAGCCAAAGCAAAAACAACACCCGGTTCTGGATTGGACTGGTGATAGAAGCAAGATTCGATGTTATAGAGACCAATATTGCATAGGAACCTGGATTGTTAGGTCCATGCATCAAGGCAAATTCAATTCAGTTCAGTTCAGTCTCTCAGTCTGGTCTGTCTGACTCTACAAGCCCATGAATTGCAGCACGGCAGGCCTCCCTGTCCATCACCAACTCACAGAGTTCACTCAAATTCACATCCATTGAGTCGGTGATGACATCCAGCCATCTCATCCTCTGTCGTCCCCTTCTCCTCCTGCCCTCAATCCCTCCCAGCATCAGAGTCTTTTCCAATGAGTCAACTCTTCGCTTGAGGTGGCCAAAGCACTGGAGTTTCAGCTTTAGCATCATTCCTTCCAAAGAAATCCCAGGGCGGATCTCCTTCAGAATGGACTGGTTGGATCTCCTTGCAGTCCAAAGGACTCTCAAGAGTCTTCTCCAACACCACAGTTCAAAAGCATCAATTCTTTGGTGCTCAGCTTTCTTCACAGTTCAACTCTCACATCCATACATGACCACTGGAAAAATCTTAGCCTTGAATAGACGGACCTTGAAAGTGGTCAAATAGGAGATGGCAAGAGTGAACATAGACATTCTAGGAATCAACGAACTAAGATGGACTGGAATGGGTGAATTTAAAATAGATGGCCATTATATCTACTACTGTGGGCAGGAATCTATTAGAAGAAATGGAGTAGACATGACAGTCAACAAAAGAATCTGAAATGCAGTACTTGGATGCAATCTCAAAAATGACAGTATGATCTCTGTTCATTTCCAAGGCAAACCATTCAGTATCATGGTAATTCAAATCTATGCCCCAGTCAGTAATGCTGAAGAAGCTGAAGTTGAACAGTTCTATGAAGACCTACAAGACATTCCAAAAAACACCCCCCAAAAGATGTCATTTTCATTATAGGGGACTGGAATGCCAAAGTAGGAGTCAAGAAACACAAGGAATAACACGTAAATTTGGCCTTGGAGTACAGAATGAAGCAGGGCAAAGGCTAATAGAGTTCTGTAAAGAAAATGCACTAGTAAACACCCTCTTCCAACAACACAAAAGAAGACTCTACACATGGACATCATCAGATGGTCGACAACAAAATCAGATTGATTATATTCTTTGCAGCCAAAGATGGAAAAGCTCTATACAGTCAGCAAAAACAAGACTGGGAGCTGACGGTGGGTCAGATCATGAACTCCTTGTTGCCAAATTCAGATTGAAATTGAAGAAAGTGGAGAAAAGCACTAGACCATTCAGGTATGACCTAAATCAAATCCCTTAGGACTATACAGTGGAAGTGAGACATAGATTTAAGGGACTAGATGTAATAGACAGAGTGCCTGATGAACTATGGACGGAGGTTCATGACATTGTACAGTAGACAGGAATCAAGACTACCCCCAAGAAAAAGAAATGCAAAAAAGCCAAATGGCTGTCTGAGGAGGCCTCACAGACAGCTGTGAAAAGAAGGGAAGCAAAAAGCAAAGGAGAAAAGCAAAGATATACCCATTTGAATGCAGATTTCCAAAGAATAGCAAGGAGAGATAAGAAAGCCTTCCTCAGAGATCAATGAAAAGAAATAGAGGAAAAAAATAGAATGGGAAAAACTACAGATCTCTTCAAGAAAATTAGAGATACCAAGGGAATATTCCATGCAAAGATGAGCTCAATAAATGACAGAAATGATATGGACCTAACAGAAGCAAAAGATATTAAGAAGAGGTGGCAAGAATACACAGAAGAACTGTACAAAAAAGATCTTCATGACCCAGATAATCACGATGGTGTGATCACTCACCTAGAGCCAGACATCCTGGAATGTGAAGTCAAGTGGGTC
>NW_011494696.1:118425-119006 GCF_000754665.1 Bison bison bison
ATGTATTGATGTGAGATTTGGACTATAAGGAAAGCTGAGCCCTGAAGAATTGATGCTTTTGAACTGTGGTGTTGGAGAAGATTCTTGAGCATCCCTTGGACTGCAAGGAGATCCAACCAGTCCATCCTAAAGGAAATCAGTCCTGAATGTTCACTGGAAGGATTGATGCTGAAGTTGAAACTCCAATACTTTGGCCACCTGATGTGAAGAGCTGACTCATTTGAAAAGACCCTGAGGAGGCGGTCCTAAAATTGTGGAGGAATAGGATGGGGAGACTACTTTTTTCCTCACAAATTCATCAAAAGAACATTTAAATGCAGAGTAAGTTCCACAAAACAACTTCTGAATGCCAGCAGAGGACATCAGGCACCCGGAAAAGCAGCTTATTGTCTTCAAAAGGAGGTAGGAAAAAATATAAAAGACAAAAAGAGAGACAAAAGAGGTAGACATGGAGCTCCTTCCCGGGAAGGGATTCTTAAAAAGAGAGAAGATTCCAAACACCAGGAAGCACTCTTACTGCTGAGCCTGTGGCAAGCCTTGGAACCACAGAGGGCCACATAACTGGGAGGAAAAACAAATAA
>NW_011494696.1:119106-120016 GCF_000754665.1 Bison bison bison
AAGCCAGGCTTCAACAATACATGAACCGTGAACTTCCAGATGTTCAAGCTGTTTTTAGAAAAGGCAGAGGAACCAGAGATCGTATTGCCAATATCTGATGGATTATCAGAAAAGCAAGAAATTCCAGAAAAACACCTACTTCTGCTTTACTGACTATGCCAAAGCCTTTGACTGTGTGGATCACAGCAAATGTGGAAAATTCTTAAAGAGATGGGAATACCAGACCACCTGATCTGCCTCTTGAAAAACCTGTATGCAGATCAGTAAGCAAGTTAGAACTGGACATGGAACAACAGACTGGTTCCAAATAGGAAAGGAGTACATCAAGGCTGTATATTGTCACCCTGCTTATTTAACTTATATGCAGAGTACATCATGAAAAGCCTGGGCTGGAGGAAGCACAGGCTGGAATCAAGATTGCTGAGAGGAATATCAATAGCCTCAGATATGCAGATGACACCACCCTATTGCAGAAAGTGAAGAAGAATAAAGAACCTCTTGATAAATGTGAAAGAGGAGATTTAAAGGTTGGTTTAAAGCTCAACACTTAGAAAACTAAGATCATGGCATCCGATCCCATCACTTCATGGCCAATAGATGGGGAAACAGTGGAGACAGTGGTTGACTTCATTTTTCTGGGCTCCAAAATCACTGCAGATGGTGATTGCAGCCATGAAATTAAAAGATGCTTACACCTTGGAAGGAAAGTTGAGACCAATCTAGAGAGCATATTGAAAAGCAGAGACATTACTATGTCAACAAAGGTCCATCTAGTCAAGGCTATGGTTTTTCCAGTGGTCATGTATTGATGTGAGATTTGGACTATAAGGAAAGCTGAGCCCTGAAGAATTGATGCTTTTGAACTGTGGTGTTGGAGAAGATTCTTGAGCATCCCTTGGACTGCAAGGAG
>NW_011494696.1:120267-120740 GCF_000754665.1 Bison bison bison
ACCCATTATGTGCCCACCGTTAACTCCCCCAGTGGAGAAGCAGCACAGATGCCTGCACCCGCCACTAGCAAGTGGGGCTGGGCAGGGAGGCACGGGCTACATTGCTTAGAGTAAGGACAGGGCCTGAATACCCCAAGGGCAATCTGATGGAACTAACTTGGGCTAGCAAACCCGACTGTGGGATAGCTACCACGCGAAAAGCCCTAATCTAAGACTCAAGCAGGCCCGCCTCACAGAACAAAGGATTGAACAGAGCTAGCAGGCTGCAGACTATTCCCCTCTGGCGACAGGCAGCCAAAGCCAGAAGAGGGCAATCACGGCCCCAGAGAGGCATTATCTACCAAACTGCAAGCAGGCTTCTTTGCTAAAACTTCTTGGGATTCTGGATGGTCAACATCTGCCTGAGAAAGGTGTGCCGGTTGTACATCCAGAAAACTGAGCAGCAGGGATGGGGGGAGGCAATAAGTGGCAGC
>NW_011494696.1:120840-122451 GCF_000754665.1 Bison bison bison
ACCGCACTCCCCAAACACCTCATCACCTGAGCTGCTAGGACCTGGGAAGGGCACAAAATACAGGCTCAACAGAGTCTGTGCCTCTGAGGACAACTGCAGTGCCTGAACCTGAGCAGCTTAGACCTGGGAGGTGCATGCAGCCCAGGGCCAGCCTCGGATGGTTCCCCTAGGAGCAACATAGAGCATGAACAGTGTGAGCAGGGAAGGCACATATGCCGTGAGTGGGGGCAGGCCCAGTGTGGCTAGGATACTGTGAGCACATGCCAGTGTTATTTGTTAGCAGCATCCCTCCCTCCCCACAGTGCGACTGAACAAGTGAGCCTAAAAACGTGTCCACCACCGCCCACTTGAATCAGGGTGGAAATTAGACACTGAAGAGACCAGCAAACAGAAGAAGCTAAAACAGAGAAAACTTCCTTGGAAGTAACAGGTGCAATGGATTTAAACCCTGTAGTTACTACCAACTACATAGGAAGGGGCTTATAGATCTTGAGAAATATAAGCCGGACCAAGGAACTATCCGAAAATGAACTGACCACAAACTGCCCACAAGAACACCAGAGAAAGTCCTAGATACATTTTTACTATTTTTACTATCATTCTTTATTTTTTAATTTTTTTAATATTTAAGTCCTCTATTGCTTCTTTAATTTTCATTTTTATAACCTACTATTACTTTACCCTTTACAGCATTGGACCTTGCTTCTATCACCAGTCACATCCACAGCTGGGTATTTTTTTTGCTTTGGCTCCATCGCTTAATTCTTTCTGGAGTTATTTCTCCACTGATCTCCAGTAGCATATTGGGCACCTACTGACCTGGGGAGTTTCTCTTTCAGTATCCTATCATGTTGCCTTTTCATACTGTTCATGGGGTTCTCAAGGCAAGAATACTGAAGTGGTTTGCCATTCCCTTCTCCAGTGGACCACATTCTGTCAGATCTCTCCACCATGACCCACCCATCTTGGGTTGCCCCACGGGCATGGCTTAGTTTTATTGAGTTAGATAAGGCTGTGGTCCTAGTGTGATTAGATTGACTAGTTTTCTGTGAGTATGGTTTCAGTGTGTCTGCCCTCTGATGCCCTCTTGTAACACCTAAGGAGATCAGCCCTGGGATTTCTTTGGAAGGAATGATGCTAAAGCTGAAACTCCAGTACTTTGGCCACCTCATGCGAAGAGTTGACTCATTAGAAAAGACTCTGATTGTGAGAGGGATTGGGGGCAGGAGGAGAAGGGGACAACAGAGAATGAGATGGCTGGATGGCATCACTGACTCGATGGACGTGAGTCTGAGTGAACTCCGGGAGTTGGTGGTGGACAGGGAGGCCTGGCGTGCTGCAATTCATGGGGTCGCAAAGAGTCAGACACGACTGAGCGACTGATCTGATCTGATCTGATCTGATTACTTTGCCAAAAAAAAAGAGAGAGAGAGAGAGAGAGATCCTATCTTTTATTTTTTTTATTTTTTTAATTTTATTTTATTTTTAAACTTTACGTAATTACATAATTGTATTAGTTTTGCCAAATATCACAATGAATCCGCCACAGGTATACATGTGTTCCCCATCCTGATCCTATCTTTTAAAGCAAACTTTGTATATATATATTTT
>NW_011494696.1:122551-164081 GCF_000754665.1 Bison bison bison
TTTGTATATATATATATATAGTAATTTTTGTGACTTTATTTTCTTTTCTTTAATGTTGTATTTTTTAAAATCAAACCTCTACTCTAGATTTTTAATCTTTGCTTTTTGGTATTTGTTATCAATTTGGTACCTTTAAGAACCCAATTTTCAGTGCCCATTTTTACTTGGGAGCAAGATTACTGGCTTGACTGCTCTCTTCCCCTTTGGACTCTCCTTTTTATCCACCAGGTCGCCTCTATCTCCTCCCTCCTGCTTCTCTTCTCTACCCAACTCTGTGAATCTCTTTGTGTGTTCCAGACGGTGGAGAACACTTAGGGAACTGATTACTGGCTGGATTTGTCTCTCTCCTTTTGATTCCCCCCTTTTATTCTCCTGCCCACCTCTGTCTCCTTCCTCCCTCTTCTCTTTGTATAACTCCGTGAACATCTCTGAGCGTCCAGACTGTGAAGCACATATAAGGAAGTGATTACTGGCTAGCTTGCTCTCTCCTCTTTTGATTCCATCTCATCTCATTCGAGTCACCTCTAATTCCCTCCTCCCTCTTCTCTTCTCCATGTAATTCTGTGAACCTCTCTGGATGTCCCTCACTGTAGAGAAACTTTTCATCTTTAACTTTTTCATCTTTAACCTTTAACATTTCCATCTTTAACCTAACATCTAGGTTAGGCTGTACAGAGGGAGAAGTCTTGAGGCTACTGTAAAAATAAGACTGAAAACCAGAAGCAGGAGTCTTAAGTCCGAATCCTGAGAACACCAGAGAACTCCTGACTACAGGGAATATTAATTGACAGGAGCTCACCAAATGCCTTGATACATACACTGAAACCAGGCACCACCCAAGGTCCAACAATCTTCAGAGCAAGACATACCATGCAAATTCTCCAGCAACACAGGGGCACAGCCCTTAGATTCAATATACAGGCTGCCCAAAGTCACTCCAAACCCACTGACATCTCATAACTCATTACTGGACATCTCATTGCACTCCACAGAGAAGAAGTCCAGATCCACACACCAGAACACCAAAACAGGCTTCCCTAACCAGGAAACCTTGACAAGCCACACATACAACCCCACCCAAGTGAAGAAACTCCACAAAAAAGAGAACTCCACAAACTGCCAGAACACAGAAAGGCCACACCAAAGACAGCAATATAAACAAGACAAAGAGACAGAGGAATACCCAGCATGTAAAGGAATAGGATAAATGTCCAACAAACTAAACAAAAGAGGAAGAGACAGGGAATCTACCTGATAAAGAATTCTGAATAATGAGAGTGAAAATGATCCAAAATCTTGAAATCAAAATGGAATCATGGATAAAGAGCCTGGAGACAAGGATTTAGAAGATGCAAGAACGGTTTAACAAGGACCTAGAAGAAATAAAAAAGAGTCAATATATAATGAATAATGCAATAAATGAAATCAAAAACATGCTGGAAGGAACAAATAGTAGAATAATGGAGGCCGAAGATAGGATTACTGAAGTAGAAGATAGAATGGTAGAAATAAATGAATCAGAGAGGATAAAAAGAAAAACTAATTAAAAGAAATGAGGACAATCTCAGAGACCTCTGGGACAATGTTAAACGCTCCAACATTCAAATCATAGGAGTCCCAGAAGAAGAAGACAAAAAGAAAGACCATGAGAAAATACTTGAGGAGATAATAGTTGAAAACTTCCCTAAAATGGGGAAGGAAATAATTACTCAAGTCCAAGAAACCCAGAGAGTCCCATACAGGATAAACCCAAGGCGAAATACCCCCAAGACACATATTAATCAAATTAACAAAGATAAAACACAAAGAACAAATATTAAAAACAGCAAGGGAAAAACAACAAGTAACACACAAGGGGATTCCCATAAGGATAACAGCTAATCTTTCAATAGAAACTCTTCAGGCCAGGAGGGAATGGCAGGACAGACTTAAAGTGATGAAAGAAAATAACCTACAGCCCAGATTATGGTACCCAGCAAGGATCTCATTCAAATATGAAGGAGAAATCAAAAGCTTTACAGACAAGCAAAAGCTGAGAGAATTCAGCACCACCAAACCAGCTTTCCAACAAATGCTAAAGGATCTTCTCTAGACCAGAAACACAGAAAGGGTGTATAAACTCGAACCCAAAACAATAAAGTGAATGGCAATGGGATCATACTTATCAATAATTACCTTAAACATAAATAGGTTGAATGCCCCAACCAAAAGACAAAGACTGGCTGAATGGATACAAAAACAAGACCCCTATATATGTTGTCTACAAGAGACCCACCTCAAAACAAGGGACACATACAGACTGAAAGTGAAGGGCTGGAAAAAGATATTCCATGCAAATGGAAACCAAAAGAAAGCAGGAGTAGCAATACTCATATCAGATAAAATAGACTTTATTATTTTTTTTAATTTTATTTTATTTTTAAACTTTACATAATTGTATTAGTTTTGCCAAATATCAAAATGAATCCATCACAGGTATACATGTGCTCCCCATCCTGAACCCTCCTCCCTCCTCCCTCCCCATACCATGCCTCTGGTCGTCCCAGTGCACTAGCCCCAAGCATCCAGTATCGTGCATTGAACCTGGACTGGCAACTCATTTCATATATGATATTATACATGTTTCAATGCCATTCTCCCAAGTCTTCCCACCCTCTCCCTCTCCCACAGAGTCCATAAGACTGTTCCATACATCAGTGTCTCTTTTGCTGTCTCGTACACAGGGTTATTGTTATCATCTTTCTAAATTCCATATATATGCGTTAGTATACTGTATTGGTGTTTTTCCTTCTGGCTTACTTCACTCTGTATAATAGGCTCCAGTTTCATCCACCTCATTAGAACTGATTCAAATGAATTCTTTTTAATGGCTGAGTAATACTCCATAGTGTATATGTACCACAGCTTTCTTATCCATTCATCTGCTGATGGACATCTAGGTTGCTTCCATGTCCTGGCTATTATAAACAGTGCTGCGATGAACACTGGGGTACACGTGTCTCTTTCCCTTCTGGTTTCCTCAGTATGTATGCCCAGCAGTGGGATTGCTGGATCATAAGGCAGTTCTATTTCCAGGTTTGTTTTTTTTTTTGGAAGTTTTGGCCACAACAATCAGAGCAGAAAAATAAATAAAAGGAATCCAAATTGGAAAAGAAGAAGTAAAACTCTCACTATTTGCAGACGACATGATCCTCTACATAGAAAACCCTAAAGACTCCACCAGAAAATTACTAGAAAATAGACTTTAAAACAAAGGCTGTGAAAAGAGACAAAGAAGGACACTACATAATGATAAAAATATAAATCCAAGAAGAAGATATAACAATTATAAATACACAGGCACCCAACATAGGAGCACCGCAAAATGTAAGACAAATGCTAACAAGTATGAAAGGGGAAATTAACAATAACACAATATTATTGTGTGGGAAATGTTAATACCTCACTCATACCTATGGATAGATCAACTAAACAGAAAATTAACAAGGAAATACAGACTATAAATGATACAATAGACCAGTTAGACCTAATTGATATCTATAGGACATTTCACTCCAAAACAATGAATTTCACCTTTTTCTCAAGTGCACATGGAACCTTCTCCAGGATAGATCACATCCTGGGCCATAAATCTAGCCTTGGTAAATTCAAAAAAAAAAAAATTGAAATCATTCCAAACATCTTTTCTGACCACAAGACAGTAAGATTAGATCTCAATTACAGGAGGAAAACTATTAAAAGGTCCAACATATGGAGGCTGAACAGCACGCTGCTGAATAACCAACAAATCACAGAAGAAATCAAAAAAGAAATCAAAATATGCATAGAAACAAATGAAAATGAAAACACAACAATCCAAAACCTGTGGGACACTGTAAAAGCAGTGCTAAGGGGAAGGTTCATAGCAAAACAGGCATGCCTCAAGAAATAAGAACAAAGTCAAATAAATAACCTAACTCTACACCTAAAGCAACTAGAAAAGGAAGAAATGAAGAACCCCAGGGTTAGTAGAAGGAAAGAAATCTTCAAAATGCGGGCAGAAATAAATGCAAAAGAAACAAAAGAGACCATAGTAAAAACCAACAAAGCCAAAAACTGGTTCTTTGAGAGGATAAATAAAATTGACAAACCATTAGCCAGACTCATCAAGAAACAAAAGGAGAAAAATCAAATCAATAAAATTAGAAATAAAAATGGAGAGATCACAACAGACAACACAGAAATACAAAGGATCATAAGAGACTACTATGAGCAACTTTATGCCAATAAAATGGACAATTTGGAAGAAATGGACAAATTCTTAGAAAAGTACAACTTTCCAAAACTGAACCAGGAAGAAATAGAAAATCTTAACAGGCCCATCACAAACATGGAAATTGAAAGTGTAATCAGAAATCTACCAGCAAACAAAACCCAGACAGCTTCACAGCTGAATTCTACCAACAATTTAGTGAAGAGCTAACACCTATTCTACTTAAACTCTTGCAGAAAATTGCAGGGGAAGGTAAACTTCCAAACTCATTCTATGAGGCTACCACCACCCAAAACCAAAACCTAACAAAGATGCCACAGAAAAAAAGAAAACTACAGGCCAATAACACTGATGAACATAGATGCAAAAATCCTTAACAAAATTCTAGCAATCAAAATCCAACAACACATTAAAAAGATCATACACATGACCAAGTGGGCTTTATCCCAGGGATGCAAGGATGCTTCAATATCCGCAAATCAATCAATGTAATACACCACATTAACAAATTGAAAAATAAAAGCCATATGATTATCTCAATAGATGCAGAGAAAGCCAGTGACAGAATTCAACATCCACTTATGATAAAAACTATCCAGAATGGAGGAATAGAAGGAATATACCTCAACATAAGAAAAAATATATATGACAAACCTACAGCAAACATTATCCTCAATGATGAAAAATTGAAAACATTTCCCCTAAAGTCAGGAACAAGACAAGGGTGCCCACTTTCACCATTACTATTCAACATAGTTTTGGAAGGTTTGGCTACAGAATTCAGAGCAGAAAAAGAAATAAAAGGAATCCAAATTCAAAAAGAAGAAGTAAAACTCTCACTGTTTGCAGATGACATGATCCTCTATATAGAAAACCCTAAAGACTCCACCAGAAAATTACTGGAACTTATCAATAAATATAGTAAAGTTGCAGGATATAAAATCAACACAAAGAAATCCCTTTCATTCCTATACATTAATAATGAGAAAATAGAAAGAGAAATTAAGGAAAAAATTCCATTCACCATTGCAATGAAAAGAATAAAATATTTAGGGCTATATCTATTTAAAGAAACAAAATACCTATATATAGAAAACAATAAAACACTGGTGAAAGAAATCAAAGAGGACACTAATAGATGGAGATATATACCGTGTTCGTGGATCAGAAGAATCAATAGAGTGAAAATGATTATACTACCCAAAGCAATCTATAGATTCAATGCAATCCCTATCAAGCTACCAACAGTATTTTTCACAGAACTAGAACAAATAATTTCACAGTTTGTATGGAAATACAAAAAACCTCAAATAGCCAAAGCAATCTTGAGAAAGAAGAATGGAACTGGAGGAATCAACCTGCCTGACTTCAGGCTCTACTACAAAGCCACAGTCATCAAGACAGTGTGGTACTGGCACAAAGACAGAAATATAGATCAATGGAACAAAATAGAAAGCCTAGAGATATATCCGCCCATCTATGGACACCTTATCTTTGACAAAGGAAGCAAGAATATACAATGGAGAAAAGACAATCTCTTTAACAAGTGATGCTGGGGAAACTGGTCAACCACTTGTAAAAGAATGAAACTAGAACACTTTCTAACACCATACACAAAAATAAACTCAAAATGGACTAAAGATCTAAACGTAAGACCAGAAACAATAAAACTCCTAGAGGAGAACATAGGCAAAACACTCTCCAACATAAATCACAGCAGGATCCTCTATGACCCACCTCCAAGAATATTGGAAATAAAAGGAAAAATAAAAACGGGACCTAATCAAAATCAAAGTTTCTACACAACAAAGGAAACTATAAGCAAGGTGAAAAGACAGCCTTCAGAATGGGAGAAAATAATAGCAAATGAAGAAACTGACAAAGAACTATTCTCAAAAATATACAAGCAACTCCTGCAGCTCAATTCCAGAAAAAGAAACGGCCCAATCAAAACATGGGCCTAAGTACTAAATAGACATTTCTCCAAAGAAGACATACAGATGGCTAACAAACACATGAAAAGATGCTCAACATTATTCATTATCAGAGAAATGCAAATCAAAACCACAATGAGGTACCATTTCACACCAGTCAAAATGGCTGCTATCCAAAAGTCTACTAGCAATAAATGCTGGAGAGAGTGTGGAGAAAAGGGAACCCTCTTACACTGTTGGTGGGAATGCAAACTAATACAGCCATTATGGAATAGTGTGTAGATTCCTTAAAAAACTGGAAATAGAACTGCCTTATGATCCAGCAATCCCACTGCTGGGCATACACACTGAGGAAACCAGAACTGGAAGAGACACGTGTACCCCAGTGTTCATCGCAGCACTGTTTATAATGGCCAGGACATGGAAGCAACCTAGATGTCCATCAACAGATGAATGGATAAGAACCCTGTGGTATATATACACAATGAGGTATTACTCAGGCACTAAAAAGACTACATTTGACTCAGTCCTAATGAGGTGGATTAAACTGGAGCTTATTATACAGAGTGAAGTAAGCCAGAAAGAAAAACACCAATACAGTATACTAATGCATATATACGAAATTTAGAAAGATGGTAATTATAACCATTACCATGGGTGAGGGTGGGATGACTTGGGAGAATGGCACTGAAACATGTACAATATCATATATGAAACGAATCGCCAGTTGAGGGTGGATGCATGATACAGGATGCTTGGGACTGGTGCACTGGGATGACCCAGAGGGATGGTACAGGAAGGGAGGTGGAAGGGGGGTTCAGGAGGGGGAACACAGGTACACCCATGGTGGATTCATGTTGATGTATGGCAAAACCAATACAATATTGTAAAGTAATTAGCCTCCAATTAAAATAAATAAAAATAAAAAATGAAAAGATCTTAACGTTGGGAAAGATTGAGGGCAGGAGGAGAAGGGGATGAGAGAGGATGAGATGGTTCAATAGCATCACCGACTCAATGGACATGAGTATGTGTGGACTCCAGGGGTTGGTGATGGACAGGGAGGCCATGCATGCTGCCATTCATGGGCTCATAAAGAGTTGGACACGACTGAGCAACTGAACTGAACTGAAGTTGTTGAATATACTTTCAAATTTTTTTCCTTTTTTTCTTTTGGTTTTCTTTGGTTTTGTTTTTGATGGGCAGTATTTTTGTTTTTCCTTAGAAGATATTCCACTCTGAATGTAGAGTCATAAGTCTGAATTTTAAAGCCTCTTAAGTAATGTGTTGTTATAGGTAGCTAGTCAACAACCTGATACAATTAGATTTATTAGTCTTTGTTCTCAATTTGTTCAATTCAGTTCAGTCCTTCAGTTGTATCCATCTCTTTGCAATGCCATAGGCTGCAGCATGCCAGGCTTCCCTATCCATTACCAACTCCCAAAGCTTGCTCATGCTCATATCCATCGACTTGGTGATGCCATCCAACCATCTCATCCTCTGTCTTCCGCTTCTCCTCCTGCCTTCAATCTTCCCTATATCAGGGTCTTTTCCAATCAGTCAGCATATTTGGTATGCATTCAGTCTCTTTTCAAATCAACTAATATGAATTAAATTCCTCTCTGTCCCCACTGCATTCCCAACTCTAGGCCAGAAACAAAAACCTGCAAACACTGAAGGATGATTCCAGCACATTGCTGTGGAGATTTTATTCCCACTGGTTTTTCTGGGAAAAAAAACAATTAGTTTCTAACATTAAAAGCAGTACATTGTACATAAATATCCAAACTTCTGATTCTCTTGAAAACATGGCCAACTGGCCTGCTTTACAGAATGGGCGAAGTGGAGGAAAGGCTGCTCCCAGTGGTAAGGCCTGTGCTGCCCAGGGTTCAACATAGCCACCTAGTCCTAGAATCATATCTCCTGCCTCCTGGGGACATTAGTTTGTGAGAACTAAACTGCTGGCCCTCTTAAGATAAAGACTACTTTTGTCTTGATCAACTTTGACTTTGAAGCCTTTAACCCAGAACCTAGCACACAGTTCTTCCTTGTAGGTTTTTTGGATGCTATAAAATATCTTGTGGATGCATATGACATTTCTTCAAATACTAAAACCATGTAACTGGCATACTGCTCTGCCCTAAATCTTTGATGCAGACTGGCATCATAGGTGCCCCTGATGTCTGCCATTAGACCCTACCTAAAGCCAGTTGTTGTCTCTGGGCTGCCCCTGAAGTCTTCACTTTGCCATTTGACAACTTATCCTCCTAGCAATCTCCTCTCCAACACAGACAGCAATGGACATCACATGAAGTGGCTAGGAAAATGACATGAAACCACGAATGTTGAGCATGGCCCCTAGTATCCATTTTCATGATGGTCTTAGCAGTTTTTTCTCCAAGTAGGCAAGGTTCTCCATCTTCCTAGATGTCCATGCAGATCAATTTGATTTTCCAGCCAAGCTTCAAGGAAGAGATTACAGTTCAATTCTCTGTATTCTGAGAAGCTTCAAAGTCCACTCGCCAAGGACACTGATGAAGGTAAAGATTTTATCGAGAACTTTGTGATTTTTTCCAGATCTTTTAGTGGCCTAAACGGGAAAACTAGGGTAGGTCAGAGCATATATAACTAGGGTCACCACTACATGCTAAAAACCCAAACTTCCCTGAGTACTTGGAGCCAGGAAAAAAACATGAAGTGGCTTGTGCTCCTCGGGCTGGTGACCTTCTCAGAGTGCATAGCCAAGTAAGTATGGGGACTGTAAGTCACATCATATTCCTTTCTCAGATTTTTGTTTTCATCTGATTATTTTTCCACCCATCAGGTTTAGAAGGGAATGGAATATTTCCCTAAGAGTCTTAAAGTTCAACACTTACTTATTGATAAGTAACTTGCTATAGGAACTGTGGATCCCAAGGTCTTGCTGTAGATTTCAGTTGCACAAATCTTGGGGTCCAGTCATGTCATGACCTATTCAAAATGCAACTCCTTGCAACTGTTCAGTGTACAGTCTACGCAGATGTCAATGTGGTCCTGTGGAATAGCACTTTTCTACATTTTATTCAACATGTCCTCTTTTTTCCCTGTCTACTTCAGTGTGTATATGCCTATGTCTGCATCTCTGTATCACTGTCATTTATCTCTCCATCTCTTTGGAAGTCACTGGAAGTGTATGTCTCTCTGTGTTATTTTCTTTTATTTTTCATTTGACTCTTAATTCCTTTTTCAACCTCTGAGTTTCCCTTATTTGTTCCCTATATTTTGGATTCTTCTTTCAACTCTCTCTTCTCTTTCAACATGGAGAAATACACACTGTTTTATAAACAGTGTTTTATATCTGACAAGCAGTGTGACCACATCCAACTCAGAAATCTCTTGCATTTCAAATTGCTCCCTTGTAAAAGAGGATAAGAGTCCCCCTTCTAACTCCTTCCTTGAGGTTCTATGAGAAGGTTAGAGTGGATTGGCGACAGCAATGCTAATGGCTGTTATTTTTGAGACTTCCTATTTATTGGGTACCTTATATCCATCACATCACTTATCCCCAATATATGCTATTTGGAGGGTTTGTATTATTACATTCCACCATTTTACTGATGGGGAGACTGAGACACCACTTGGTCATATGGCTTACCCAAGAATGCAGAACAGAACCTGTATTCAAATCTATGTCTTTGCCATGGCATATGCATAAAATTCTGATAATAATGTGTCTCATAAAAATGATTAGAAAATACACAGAGCCATTAAAATGAAAGTTATACCTTAACACTGACAGATAATTGTAGCATCTTCTTCGTTTTCTTTGTCAAATGCTCGGTGAAAGAATATCTCTAACAAAAGTGAAGACCATGAGAAAAACCCTCAGTGGAAAAAACATGCTGAACAGTTTCCTGAAGGAACATGCTTACAGTCTGTCCCAGATTTCTTCTCGTGGCTCAAATCTAACTATTTACCCCCTGAGAAACATCAGGGGTGTATTTTGGGAGGATGGTGCTCCACAGCGCCCCCTGGTGCTCTAGCCTAGTACTAGGGCTCATCTGGAGGTGGCAGGTAGGAATGTTGGAGTTGGGGTTCCTGCAGGAGGCAGAAACCCTGAAAAACCGGGAGCCCAACCAGAGGATAAGGCACTCTCATCCTCAACTATTGGTCTTTGTGACTGGGCCCGGAAATTACCAGGTGGCAGGTAAACATCCATTTCTATGTCAAAGATGTGTCATTAGTTTAAGGGAGATTGTTCCTTCTGAACTTAGTGAGCCACTCAGTTACAGATGAAGAGTGAACCGTCACTGATCAAAAGGTAGAATCAACTGCAAAGCAACTGTGAAACCCCAGGTAGAGGAATTCAGTTTCCACAGATGCAAGAACGAAAACAGTAAAAAGTTACTGAACCTGTTTTCCATATATGGCCATAAGAATCACTGTGGGTACTGTTTTTAGATTAGAAAAAGGGCTTATTTTGCCTTAAAAATGTCTTCAAGAATGTCCATGCCAGCCTGAGAGATAGGCAAAGAATAAATATATGTCAAATGAAAGGGTCACCTATGTGGTGTTGATTGGATGTGGTCCGAGTTTAGAAGGAGTGGCTGGGGTTGATCCAGAAGGACCTCCTGGAGAAGCGGGTGCTAAGGCTGGGTTTGAAGAGACTACAGAGCTTCTCAAATGAAGGCACCAGGACTACCCGGGGTGCCCAGCGGTCCTGGACATGCAGTGATTATGCCTTTGGGCTTTCCATGCAGGAGGTACCACTTCAACGCCTGGTCATAGAGTGAATATCCTGCATACAATGTAGTACAGGAAAAATATATCAAATGCAGATACCTCTGTGACCAAAGTTTGTGAGCGGCACGGTGGTTAGAAAGTGATCTCCAGAGATATGTGACACCCAGAGGGAGGCATCAGTGTGGGAATAGAGGGTAGCCAGTTCTGCACTAACCAACTCCCTCCTTCTCCCTGTAGATGCTCTACGTGGGTGACGTCACCATTGGAACACCCCCTCAGGAATTCCAGGTTGTCTTTGACACAGGCTCATCTGACTTGTTGGTGCCCTCCATCTATTGCAGCAGCCTAACCTGTTGTGAGTACAGACACCCTGTACCCAGACCATTCTTCACTGGCCCTGCCACCCTGTTTCCAACCTTGGCACCTGATGACATTCATCTCTTGTTTCTGCAGCTAAACAAGTTAAGTTCAAACATCATTAGTCTTCCACCTTCCAGTTTACCAATGACACCTTCAACATCTACTTCAGTTCTGGAAGGATGAGAAGAGTTGTTGCTCATCACACAGTCCGGGTAACAGTGTAACAAATGCTGAGTCAGGACTGGCTATGGAGTGGCCCCTGCTTGCAAAGCAGATGCAGGACTATCTGGCAGGACCCTTCCTAGCCTAACTCCCATAGATATTGGCCATCTTATTCACAGGATCATGTCTCTGGGGAGGCAGTGCGCATGGTGACACATGAGCAAACAGATTAACTATCCCAGAGAGTGGCCTGAGGTGTGGACTTGCAGTTCCTCTGCCCATGAGCAGTTCAAGATTCATTTTGCTGTGAGTGAGAAGAGGGGATAAAAGCACTCACTTTTATATTCACAGACTGTTCCAGGCACTTTCAGGTAATAACTGGTTTAATCCTGCAACAATCCCACACAGCAGTTACTCTGATTAGCTCATGAGACATATGAGGAAACTGAGGTACAGACAGCAAGGGCCTTGCTGAGGTCACACATTGATAAAAGGTGGAGTTAGGCTGGCTTTTCAGGGCTGAGGTTGCTGTAAAGCGTTTGGGGACAGGATAAAACTGATCTGGGGACCCTGGGAGCAGCCAAGGACTTCAGGTATCCAGAGTGGGAAACTGGAAGCCTGAGAAGTCAAGGGGTCTGATAAATGAGTTCTCACTCTAGACGACCCTTGAGAGTCTAATAAACATATGGCCTGCGTCCCCCAAAGTACTTGAGTAGTTCCCCTCTCTCTCTTTCTCTCTCATACACACTCACACAAATACACACATATTCCCAAAAGGGAATTCCCCAGGCAGTAATTTCATAGAACCCTGCAAGCAAGATTGTGTTTTTGGCTTCTGTCTTCCTGTACAGATGCAGAATCCACAGTACATTACAGAGAATGCAGTCCATTCCTGTCATTAGGTCACAGTGATGGCAAAGAGCAGGCTATCTTGCTCTTGATCGTTTTGTCCATAAGGTGGCACCAATGGGACCTGGCCTGACTCTTGGTTGCCCCACTTGTACAAAGCCATGAGGCTTTGACTCACTCCGGTGGTGTTTTTCAGAGAGGCAGATGTTTTAAAATTCTCAGCCTCTCTCAAATAGAACCCAAATTCCCCTTCCACCTTGCTCTAACCATCTGTGGGCCACCAAAGACAGAGCCCAGCCTCAATTCTTCTCTGAGGATCTAATGGCAATGCACCCCAGCCCAGTCCTAGCCCCACTTCACATATCTGTAAGTGGGAACACTCCTCTCCTACAGATTGGGGACCTTGTAAGTACTGACCAGCTGTTTGGTCTAACCATTATGGAAACCTGGTTTGATATGCCTTTTGATGGTGTCTTGAGCTTGAACTATCCCAACATATCCTTCTCTGGAGCCATCCCCATCTTTGACAAGCTGAAGAATGAAGGTGCCATTTCTGAGCCTGTTTTTGCCTTCTGCTTGAGCAAGTATGTCTGAGATGGACAATCTCTTTCTCCAAATTACCTGTAATATGCTTTTAGTTGCAAGAAAATTAGAACATTTGATAAAGAGGTATCCTGAGAGATAATCTAACCCACCATAAATATGACCCCAGGGCCCTACCTGGCTTCACCCCTGGCATTTATAAATAAAATTTTATTGGAAGACAACCCCGATCCTGGGCTCAAAACCAGTAACTTGGTCTAGGGGGGGTGAGTGAGGAAGAAGGCTAATGGAAGGCAACAGGAAACAAGTTGAAGGAAAAGACATTAGGATTTGCTTATGAATTTGATCAGTAAAGAAGGAGAAGGATGGTGGATATCTTTCCTTCCTCATTAGTATTTATTTCACTTGGAGCCCAGGACCAGTTACCCAATTTGTATGAGCCAATGAAAACCAAAAGTGTGGGACACAAAAGTGTGGGACCCCTTGTTCAAGAAATATTAGGCATTTCAAGACAGAGAAACCAGAGGTGGGGTCCCTTCTGAGTGTGGGGCCGTTTGGACAGTAGATGTCACAGGCCAGTGGAGCCAACTCTGGGTGAGCTGAACCCACACCCTTAGAACTCCCAGCCTTGATTTTCCTGAAAAATGACAAAGTGGACAAGGGGAAAGCCAAAAGCTTCAGCACCTGTCCTCTGAGGGTGTCTGAGCACTCCGGTCGCTGGAGTTCCAGGGGGTCTTCAGAAGACTTAGTGGAAGGAGCCCAGCCAAGTGATTCAGCTTCTAACCTCCTCTGTGCCACTCATTAGCCAGTAACCGACCTCAGTCTGGATCTCAATCACTCCTAGACTCGATTTCTGCATCTGTACATGGGGACCTTATTAGGGCCTTGATGGGTGGACAAGAAGAGCTCTCAGACAGTGCTATTGCTACTGTTTTCCAAGGATCCCCCACCTCTCTTCTCTCTACAGATACAAGCGGGAGGGCAGTGTGGTGATGTTTGGTGGGGTGGACCACAGCTACTACAAGGGAGAGCTCAACTGGGTACCACTGATCCACCTGGGCGAGTGGAGTGTACACTTGGACCAGTAAGCCTCTCCCTCAAAGGGTCAGCCCAAGTGATGGTCCCACTACTGTACATGAACACAGGCAGAAACACACAAATGCATTCTCAGACACACAGTCACACAGACATATACATCACCCACAACGACACAGACAAACACAGAGACACGTGGAAACACACAAGCAGACACATAAACATAGACAGAGACACATAAAAACATGCATAGCTAGCCAGAGACACACAAGCACACACAGAGACACATACAAACACATACAAACAAACACACAAGCACATAGATACACAAACAACCCATGGGTTCATAATCCCCAGGTATTCTGAGCAAGGCTCAGACCAGGGTCCTAAAAGGGTCTAAAGAGGTCTGTGCAGCTAGGAGAGGGCTGCACACACCACCCTTTGAGGTGGGGAGCATAGTTAGAGGACTCTACAGTGTGGTGAACAGAGGATCAGGGAGAATTTCACCAGCCTGAACAGAGTTATGATAAGATGACCAAGTGTCGAGAGCTACCTAGGACATAGGAAGTTCTCAGTACAGATAAATGTCAGTTTAAAAACAGGGACAGTCCTGCAAAAATGGGGAAAACTAGTCTTCTTTGGGAGCAGCTACACAGCAGTGGAGGGAGTTTGGCTGCAGTCTTAAGATGTGAAAGCAACTAATAAAAAAAACACCCCACATTCTTGGGCACACAGTGGGACAGGGGCTATAACAGAGAATCAGGAAGGTGGGATCCAGGAGTGACCTGAGGACAAGAGGCATAACTGATAGGATTCTGTGTGATACCCTCAGACAAAAGGTGACCTGTCCTTTGGAGTTTCTGCAGGCTAGTCATGTATTTCCTGGCCAGGGTCTCAGGGTCTGAGCTGGTTGTAGGAGCAGTGCTGGGAAACACCCTCTCCCAGAGGAGCCCCTCTATCCCTTTACTATGAAAATCTGCTGCACCTGAGAATCTCCACCTTCACTCTGTGTGAGACCCGTTATTTGTTCCTCAATAGATACAGCTCTCTGGATGTTTCTCATTGTTTTCTCAGTCTTCATTCACTCATTGAACAGACAAGCATTGGGCATCCACTGTGTGCCAGGCTCTTTAGGGAGGCAAGGAGAATAAAACTTGCCCTCACATCTAAGAAGGCAGATGTACATGAAGTGACCTGCCGACATAGTGCATTGTGACTTTGGTACATGCTAGACATGAGGAGGAGAAGGCAATGGCAACCCACTCCAGTACTCTTGTCCAGAAAATCCCAGGGATCGCAGAGCCTGGTGGGCTGCCTTCTATGAGGTCGCACAGAGTCGGACACGACTGAAGTGAGTTAGCAGCAGCAGCAGAGCAGACATGAGGAAGGGTCTACAGAGAGTGACCAAGACAGGAGACTGATAAACACTGGGGGAAAGACTTCCCGAAAACTATACAATTAAGGTGGACTCTGGAAGATGAGAAGAAATTTGCTTGTCAAAGGGGAGTGGAGTCTTCTAGGAAGGAAGTCCAGCTTGTGTCAAGGTGCAAAAGATCCTGGTATATTCAAGTACTGCATTCGAGGATGTCAAGAAAGGTGCTGTGTCGAGAGCAAAGGAAAAGAGGGCAAGAGAAGAAGGGCTGTTTAGGGACAGTTGGGAAGGGGGCAGCTCTGGGGAGACTCAGAGTGACCTTGACACCTGCTTTCTTCCATTGCTTTCAGCATCTCCATGAAAAGAAAGGTTATTGCTTGTTCTGGCGGCTGCAAGCCCTTGTGGGCACCGGGACATCACTGATCCTTGGCCCAAGAACAGTGGTCGATAACATACAGAAGCTCATCGGCACCACGCCACAGTGTGCCGAGGTGAAGGGTCATGCCCCAGGGTCACTCCCTGTCTCCACACAAAACAAGGATCTCCAGGGCCAACCTCTCATCCTCTCTCTCTAACAGTACTTTGTTTCATATTCTGCGGTCAATACCCTGCCCCCTATTATCTTCACCATCAACGGCATCAATTACCCAGTGCCAGCTCGAGGCTACATCCTCAAGGTGAGGGGACAATACTGAGGGTTGGTTCTCAAACTGGAGCTTGCAGGAACCCTTGGGCTGCTGCTGGAAGGAGGGCGCCCTCTGGAGGCCATGTCACACCATTGCATATGGTGCTGAGCCCTGTAGCTGGGCTAGTGCCTGCCAGAAAACCAATCACTTGAGAGTAAAGGGCCCTCTGGGACACTGATCTTCCTGAAATAAATGTGGAGACGACACACCATGCTGGCATGGTGGGAGTCAGGGAGAGGGGAACACTAAGGTCCTCAGTCCTCAAAGAGCTGCAATTCAATCTGAACCTTTAGGTGCATAAACATGAAAGTCAGCTTTAGCAGTCCCTGAAATAGGCCATGTTACAAGGAGAATGGCTGGGGACAGTCCCGGTCTGATGTCCCAGTGTAAGTTCACAGTCTCCCTTCCCTTCTCAAAGTTTTCCTGGTTTGGATGATAAATTACATGGTCAGTCTAGTTCTCAGCTGCATCTTCCCCCTGCTCTGGCCAAGTGCCTCCTTTGTGAGTTGGGGTACCCGACCCCTCTGTGGGGAGATTGGATACTAAGGTGAATAAAGGGTACCCAGTGACTGCTCAGGCCTGGCACAGGGTGGAGGCTTCATGTCAGCTCCCTGCAAGAGTTCAGAGCAGGCTGATGGGCTCAAAGAAGGCTTTGAGGAAGAGAGGGAATTTCAGGAATTCTAAAACTGTAAACTCATGGAGCCATGTGGAGGGTTGCTTGGTTCTAGGCAAAACTGCACTGGATTCCATGCAAATGGCATCTCAAGGTGGTCTGCACTGGGGCACTGGGGACTTACTAGGGGTGATGAGGGCTACGGACTGACCCGTGGGGATGGGACCCAGAGTACATTAAACAACCAAGCCTGGAATGGCCAAAGAGGGTGAGTGTGGGCCAAAGGAGGCTTCGCAGAGTTCCTGAGTTAAGTCTTCAGGAACGTGTTGTGGGCACTGCTCTATTTAAGATGGATAACCAACAATGAGTTACTGTGTAGCACAGGGAACTCCCCTCAGTTATATGACAGCCTGGATGGGAGGGGTATCTTAGGACCAAGATGCACGGAAACATATGGTTGAGTCCCTTTACTGTCCACCTGAAACTCAGAGTATTGTTAGTCAGCTATACTCCAAAACAAAATAAAGTTTTTTAATAAAGTACAGATTGTGGGGATGCAGGAGGAGAACTGGCATTCTCTGCAGAGAACATGTATAATATCATATAAGAAACAAATCGCCAGTCCATGTTTGATACAGGATGCTTGGGGCTGGTGCACTGGGATGACCCAGAGGGATGGTATGGGGAGGGAGTTGGGAGGGGGGTTCAGGATGGGGAACATGTATATGCCCGTGGCGGATTCATGTTGATGTGTGGCAGAACCAATACAATATTGTAAAATAATTAGCCTCCAATTAAAATAAATAAATTTAAAAATAAATAAATGAAAGGAGGGGAGAAGGAGTAAGAAAATAAAAAAGAAATAAAATGTTTGAACTAACATAAAAAATATCAAGGAGCAGGAGTCAGAAGAGAGGAAACAGGGAGTGAGGAGAACTATGGACACACTTGTTCTTTTCTAAAAAATTATATTGAAGTGTGGCTAATCTTCAGTGCTGCATTAAGTTCTGCTGCACAGCAATGTGACTCAGTTATACACATAAAAATTATTTTTTCTTTTTTTCACTCTTTTTCATGTGGTTTGTCACTGAATATTGAATATAGTTCCTTACACTCTACAGTAGGACTTTGTTGTTTTTCATTCCTCTGTTTCCCCAACTCCCAGTCCTCCCCTCCCCCACACCCTTCCTCATGGCAACCTCATGACTTGACCCTCTTTCTTTTGGATGAACTCTCATATCCCCTTCTGGTAAGAAAACCCCTTGATACTTGCCAAAAGAGGGAAATAATGAGAAGTGTGCAGGGTCTGGATATTGGAGGGAGTCACCGGTAACAGTTCATGCTGACTGGTGTGTCTCTGACTCCCCTCAGGATTCTAAAGACGAGTGCCATTCCCCCTTTCAAGAGAACAGAGTGAGTCCATCTACAGAGAACTAGATCCTGGGTGACATCTTCCTGAGGTGGTATTTCTCAGTCTTTGATCAAGGAAATGACAGGATTGGACTGGCACGGGCAGTGTAAATGCTTGGAGTGGTTCAGGAATCAGTAAGGCCGCTCCTAACACACACTCACTCACACTTTGATCACTACTTCCCAGGATGCTGGTGAACTGTATTTGGTGGTCTGCACACCCTATTCTTAGAAAAGAATAAAGGGTTTCACTCTTAATGGTGCTGAAACAAATGGGTGCCTCTGTTTGGGTCTGGGAGTGAAGGATCTAGAACAATGTCTGAATCAAAATTGAGAGAGGCCCTAATCCAACTGGCTTCAAGGAACAGGGAGACTCATTGAAATGATTCTGGGAGTCCAGGACACAAGAATCAGAGCAAATACAAAGATCTCAGTGACTGGACCCAAGAAATCAGAAGTCATCAACGCCCTCTCACCCTTGCTCTTTCCCTTCCCTCTTCCTTGATGGTCTTAGCCTGGCAACTTTCTTCCTTAAGGCTTCTACACCTAGTGAGAGAGTCCAGGCTACCTGCCCTAGGGTTTCAAATCTCGAAGGCATCACCCTAGTAAGGAAAGAAGACTGCACACATCAGATTTCAAGGGTGTTCTCTGAATGACCCACCTCAGATCACATGTACAGCTCCAGATCAGCCATCCTGGCAGGGACATGGGGTCTTATGACTGGCTTTACATGGTCTTTGGCCCTGACCAGGAAGCACACATGATTGTTAGTTTCCTCCAGAACTACATGACTGAAGCTGGGAAGAGGCAGCCCCAAGGATAGCGACTGACAGATGGTCTAGATCATGGAAGAGTTTGTAATGACCCACCAACTCCACCACCTCCTCATTCAGAGGAATTATAAGGGATAATGAAATAGACTCTCTTCGTCCCATCTCAGATGATCTTATCACTGGGCTTCTCCTCCAGAGGATTTTGGCTGAGGTACTTCATGCAGAGCGGGTTCCCTTTTGCCCCACACCCCAGTCACCAGGTCTCTGCCACATATGCCTGCTCTGTCCTTTCCAGTCCTACTTGATAAGTGGTGGCCCCAGTGGATCCCTGAGCCATACCCCGCCTCCAGGGCACAGAATGCCACTTCCTTGGCCTCCAATGCTGATGGGGAGAATGCAACACATGTATCGGTGAACCCAGGGTACACAGAGCCTTCAGCCTTTCTGAGCTTCCTCCAGGGGTGGAGCTACAAACTATTTGCTTGGAGCTGCCATGGTTAGGCACTTTTGCAGTGGAAGCATCCGTTCTTTCCACCAGGAGGCCCTCAGAAGATGTCTCAGCTGAGTCAGCAGGGGTCAGAGTTTGATTTCCTTTCAAATTGACTGGTTTGATCTCTTTGTTTTATAAGGGACTATCAAGAATCTTCTCAAGCACCGCAGTTTGAAAGCTCAATTTTGCCATTCACCCTTTCTTATGGTCCAAATCACACATCTGTACATGATTACTGGAAAAATGATAGCTTTGACAATAGAGACCTCGGTAGCAAAGTGAGTCTCTGCTTTTTAATACACTATCCAGGTTTTTCATATCCTTTCTTCCTTCCAAGGAGCAAGTGTCTTTTAATTTTGTGGCTTAAGTAAAGGTCCATAGTGGTTTTGGAGCCCAAGAAAATAATATCTGCCACTGTTTCCACTTTTCCCTCATCTATTTGACATGAAGTGGTTTAACCGGATGCCATGAATGTTGAATATATCTTGTGAATAGTTTTTTGAATGTTGAGTTTTAAGCCAGTTTTTGCATCTCCTCTCCTCATCAAGAGGCTCTTTAGTTCTTTGCTTTCTGCCATTAGAGAAGTGTCATCTTCATATCTGTGGATGTTGATATTTCTCCCAGCAATCTTTATTCCAGCTTGGTAATTATGCAGTCCAGCATATCAAATGATGTATCCTATATAGAAGTTAAATAACCAGAGTGAGAATTTACACCTTGGCGTGCTTCTTTCCCAGTTTTAAATCTTTCAGTTTTTCCGTGTCTGATTCTAACTGCCAATTTTTGACCTACATACAGACTTTTCAGGAGACAGGTAAGGTGATCTGGTACTCACATTTCCTTAAGAATTTTCCACAGTTTGTTGTGGTCCACATAGTGAAAGAATTTAGCATAGTCAGTGAAGCAGACAGAAATGCTTTTTGGGATTCCCTTGCTTTCTCTATGATCCAATGGACGTTGGCATTTTGATCTCTGGTTCCTCAAATCAGCTTGTATATCTGAAAGCTCTCAGTTCATGTAAAGTTGAAGCTTAGCTTGAAGGATTTTGAGCATTACCTTGCTAGCAAGTGAGATGAGCGCAGTTGCATGATAGTTTCAACATTCTTTGGAATTGCCTTTCATTTGGATTGGAATGAAAACTGACCTTTTCCAGTACTGTGGACACTGCTGAGTTTTCCAAATTTGGTGACATACTGAATACAGCACTTTTACAGCCTCATTCTTTAGGATTTTTAAATAGCTCAGCTGGAATTCCATCACCTGCCCTATCATTGTTTGTAGTGATGCTTCCTAAGGCCCACTTGACTTCATACTCCAGTATATCTGGCATTACGTGAGTGACCCAAACATCATCTCCATCCCGGTCATTATGATTGTTTTTTTACAGTTCTTCTGTACATTTTTGCCACTTCTTCTTAATCTTATCTGCTTCTGTTAGATCTTTGAATTTTCTGTCCTTTATTGTGCCCATCCTTGCATGAAGTGTTCCTCTGGTAGCTCCAATTTTCCTGAAGCAATCTATACTCCTTACAATTCTATTGTTTTCCTCTAATTCTTGCACTGTTCACTTATGAAGATTTTCAAATCTCTCCTTGCTATTTTCTGGAAGTCTGCATTCCATTGAGTATATCTTTCCCTTTCTCCTTTGCCTTTCACTTCTCTTATTTTCTCAGCTGTTTTTAAGGCCTCCTCAGGCAACCCCTTTTCCTTCTCACATTTGTTTTTCTTGGGGATGGTTTTGGTGACCACCTTCTGTACAATGTTACAAACCTTCATCCATAGTTCTTCAGGTAAACAGAACTAATCCCTGGCATCTATTATTCATCTCCACTATGAATTCATAATGTATTTGATTTAGGTCATAGCTTAATGGTCTAGTGGTTTTCCTTACTTACTACAATTTAAGCCTGAATGCTGCTTGCTTCTGCCTAAATATTGTTGCCAGATCACCACCCACCACTCCCAGTGAATGTTGAACAAAAACACAGAATTTGAGGACTGTTAACCTGGGCTTGTGATTGGCTTTTCATATGCTTAGCTGTGTGACCTTGATCAAGCCTCTTAACCTCAGTTTTCTCAACTGGAAAATGGGCACCATGATTATAGTTCCACTTTCTAGATTGCATGTGTGCCTGCTAAGAAAAAATGCCCCTGAGATTGCTTTCTGGGTTCCTGACTCTGGAACAAATATGAATTATTCTGCCACCTGGGAAGAAGGAAATCTGTTTAGAGGTTATGGCTGCCATCCCCAAGGCTAAATATTGATTCAAGCCAAATGACATCTATCTCTGAACCATGACACAGAACTCTGACTGAGCCGATGCTTCTGTTTTTTGGCCTCCAACAAGAGCTACTTATTACTGGCTCAGATTACTCCCTTCCCAGCCTTATCAGTCAGCCTTTCCTTATCAACTACTTCTAGCCTGAAATCACACTGCAAGGAGAGTTGTAAGGCTTTTGGTCTCTTTTCAGTTTCCCACATCTCCAGTGTAGCAACAAGTAGCTGTTATGCCTTCTTGTCATAGCAACTGCTATGGCAACCTGTACAGTCCAATCTCAGCCTGTTAAATGAAACTGTCCCCATTTGGCCCCTCATGTTTAAATTACCTACAGTTGCCTTAGAAACCTTTCTATGCTTGCTGTTTAATGACCAAATATGTGTCGACTTGATCTATGATCTATGTTCATCAGTGATATTGGCTTGTAATTTTCATTTTGTAACATCTTTGTCAGGTTTTGCTATTAGGGTGATGGTGGCCTCATAGAATGAGTTTGAAAGTTTACCTTCCTCTGCAATTTTCTGGAAGAGTTTGAGCAGGATAGGTTTAGATCTTCTCTAAAATTTTGGTAGAATTCATCTGTGAAGCCATCAGGTCCTGGGCTTTTGTTTGCTGGACGATTTCTGATTACAGTTTCAATATCCGTGCTTGTGATGTGTGTGTTATGATTTTCTAATACTTCCAGGTTCAGTTTTGGAAAGTTGTATTTTTCTAAGAATTTGTCCATTTCTTCCAGGTTGTCCATTTTATTGGCATATAACTGCTGATAGTAGTCTCTTATGATCCTTTGTATATCTATGTTGTCTGTTGTGATCTCTCCATTTTCATTTCTAATTTTATTGATTTAATTTTTCTCCCTTTTTTTCTTGATGAGTCTGTCTAATGGTTTTTCAATTTTATTTATCCTCTCAGAGAACCAGATTTTTGCTTTGTTAATTTTTGCTATGGCCTCTTTTTTTTTTTTTCTTTTTGCATTTATTTCTGCGTTAATTTTGAAGATTTCTTTACTTCTACTAACCCTGGGGTTCTTCATTTCTTCCTTTTCTAGTTGCTTTAGGTATAGAGCTAGCTTATTTATTAGACTTTATGTATTTATTTAGGTTATTTAGTTGAATTTTCCCCCTGATTCTCAAAAAGCAGATGTCTTTTCACAGTTTATTGAAAGAATGTAGTCATATGTTGCACTTGGTTGTTCTCCTTTAAGATGAAATAACTGTTCCTCTCCCAATTTTAATGGCATTCATTTGTTCAGAAACTGGGAGGAAGCAGGGTGGTTTGTTTTACAGAATATCCCACTATTGAGTTTAGAGCAGGCATCAACAATACCATCACAGTGAGTCAGGACCAGTACCAGTCCTTGGTCTATTAGGAACCAGACCTCCACAGCAGGAGGTGAGCTGCAGGCCAGTGAGTGAGGCTTCATCTGTATTATAGCTGCTCCCCAACACTCTCTCATCACCCCCAGAAGGGACAGTCTAGCTTGTTTCCCTGGAACCATTTGTAGTTACATAACCTATACTTAATAGAAACAAAAATAGCATAAATATTAATGATTATTTTCCTTTCTCAGTGCTCAGTATGGTGAGTTGGTGCCCTAGCAATCTATCATAGTGACAAATTAAATGTTGTCTAATAACATTTGGACACTTTTGGCCATCATAAAATTAAATATTAAAAAACTAAGATCATGGGATCCAGCCCCAACCTTCATGGCAAGTAGAAGGAGGAAAGGTGGCAGCAGAGACAAATTTCTTCATCTTAGCCTCTAAAACCACTGCTGATGGTGCCTGCAGCCATGAAATCAGAAGGTGATTGCTTCTTTGCAGGAAAGCTATGAGAAACATAAACAGTGTGTTGAGAAGCAGAAACATCATTCTGCCCAACAAACTGGTAGATGTTTGGCCTTTTCATTTGGATTCCTAAACTTTCTGTCCAGTCCCCATTGGTCTCTGAAGTCCCTCAGGTTTCTGGTCCTTCAAGATTCCCAAGATTATTTTGTGCATTTCTTTAACTAGTTCTGAAATCAGTCATCTCTTTAAGATCGTCTGATGGGAAATGTATTTAGAAGCTACATGTTAGACCTCAGAATAGGTCACTGTTATCAAGTTGTCATTGCCTCTCAGCTTTACAGTGGTCAGAGGAGGAAGTACACATTTTCCTTAAAATTAAAAAAAAAGGAGTATAATTAGTTGGTACAAACTTATGCTTTCAGTTCAAGATTTAAGACAGCAGGGTTTGATTTAAATTTCTTTATGTTATGTGTGAACCTCATTTTCTAGCCACTGAAAGACTTAATTCAGAACATTAGTTTTAATTATTGTCTTGCTTTTACCTGTTAACATACATACGATTCTGTCACAATAACAGAAACAATATGAGGAACAATAAGTTGTTGAATTATTGCTCACCACAGATGCGATGATGCTGCAGATGTGTGGCAGCTGCAACAGCAGTGCAGAAGCACGGTGGAGAGGAACTACCCCATGTCCAAATTAGGCGTGGCAACCAAGAGGAGCTACCTTACTCCCAAGGTAAGGAGCAGCGCCTGCACTTTGCTGGAGCAGCCGTGAAGAGATAACCCACATCCAAGGTAAAGAAATCCAAGTAAGATGGTAGGAACTGGGAGAGGGCATCTGAAGGCAGACAGACTGAAACCACAATCACAGACAACTAGCCAATCTGTCACACAGATCACAGGCTTGTCTAACTCAATGAGCTAAGCCATGCCATGTGGGGCCACCCAAGATGGATGGGTCATGGTGGAGACGTCTGACAAAATGTGGTCCACTGGAAAAGGGAATGGCAAACCACTTCAATATTCTTACCTTGAGAACTCCATAAACAGTATGGTAAGGCAAAAAGATAGGACACTGAAAGATGAACTCCCCAGGTCGGTAGGTGCCCAATATGCTACTGGAGATCAGTGGAGAAATAACTCCAGAAAGAATGAAAGGATGGAGCCAAAGCAAAGACAACATCCAGTTGTGGATGGGACTGGTGATAGAAGCGAGATCGATGCTGTAGAGAGCGGTATTGCATAGGAACTTGGATTGTTAGGTCCATGAATCAAGGCAAATTGGAAGTGGTCAAACAGGAGATGACAAGAGTGAAAATAGATATTCTAGGAATCAACGAACCAAGATGGACTGGAATGGGTGAATTCAAATCAGATGACCAAATGTCAACTAGTGTGGGCAGGAATCCCTTTGAAGAAATGGAGTAGACATCATAGTCAACAAAAGAGTCTGAAATGCAGTACTTGGATGCAATCTCAATAATGACAGCATGATCTCTGTTCATTTCCAAGTCAAAAAATTCAATATCACAGTAATCAAAGTCTATGTCGCGATCAGTAACGCTGAAGTTGAACAATTCTATGAAGACGTACAAGACCTTCTAGAACTAACACCCCCCAAAAGATGTCCTTTTCATTATAGGGGACTGGAATGCAAAAGTAGGAAGTCAAGAAACACCAGGAATAACACGCAAATTTGGTCTTGGAGTACAGAATGAAGCAGGGCAAAGGCTAATAGAGTTCTGCCAAGAGAATGCACTGGTCATAGAAAACACCTTCTTCCAACAACACAAGAGAAGACTCTACACATGGACATCACCAGATGGTCGACACCAAAATTAGACTGATTATATTCTTTGCAGCCAAAGATGGAGAAGCTGTATACAGTCAACAAAAACAAGACTTGGAGTTGATGGTGGCTCAGATCATGAACTCCTTTTGCCAAATTCAGACTGAAATTGAAGAAAGTGGAGAAAAGCACTAGACCATTCATGTATGACCTAAATCAAATCCCTTAGGAGTATTCAGTGGAAGTGAGAAGTAGATTTAAGGGACTAGATCTAATAGACAGAGTGCCTGATGAACTATGGATGGAGGTTCATGACGTTGTACAGGAGACAGGAATCAAGACCATCCCCAAGAAATATAAATGCAAAAAAGCCAAATGGCTGTCTGAGAAGGCCTTACAGATAGCTGTGAAAATAAGGGAAGCAAAAAACAAAGGAGAAAAACAAAGATATAGCCATTTGAATGGAGAGTTCCAAAGAATAGCAAGGAGAGATACGAAAGAAAGCCTTCCTCAGCAATCAACGCAAGAAATAGAGGAAAACAATAGAATGGGAAAGACTAGAGATATCTTCAAGAAAATTAGAAATACCAAAGGAATATTTCATGCAAAGATAAGCTCAGTAAAGGACAGAAATGATATGGACCTAACAGAAACAGAAGATATTAAGACAGGTGGCAAGAATACACAGAAGAACTGTACAAAAATTATCTTCACCACCCAGATAATCACGATGGTGTAATCAGTCACCTACAGCCAGACATCCTGGAATGGGAAGTCTAATGGGCCTTAGGAAGCATCACTACGAACAAAGCTAGTGGAGCTGATGGAATGCCAGTTGAGCTCTTTCAAATCCTGAAAGATGATGCTGTGAAAGTGCTGTACTCAATATGCCAGCAAATTTGGAAAACTCAGCAGTGGCCACAGGACTGGAAAAGGTCAGTTTTCATTCCAATCCCAAAGAAAGGCAGTGCCAAAGAATGCTCAAACTACAGCAAAATTGCACTCATCTCACACGCTAGTAAAGTAATGCTTAAAATTTTCCAAGCCAGGCTTCAGCAACGCATGAACCATGAATTTCCAGATGACCAAGCTGGTTTTAGAAAAGGCAGAGGAACCAGAGATCGTATTGCCAACACCCAGTGGATTATCGAAACAGCAAGAGAATTCGAGAAAAACACCTACTTTTGCTTCACTGACTATGCAAAAGCCTTTGACTGTGTGGATCACAATAAAATGTGGAAAATTCTTAAAGAGATGGGAATACCAGACCACCTGGCCTGCGTCTTGAGAAATCTATATGCAGGTCAGGAATCAGCAGTTAGCACTGGATATGGAACAGCAGACTGGTTCAAAATAGGAAAGGAGTACATCAAGGCTGTATATTGTCACCCTGCTTATTTAACTTATATGCAGAGTACATCATGAAAACGCTGGGCTGGAAGAAGCACAGGCTGGAATCAAGATTGCTGGGAGAAATATCAATAACCTCAGATATGCAGATGGCATCACTCTTATGGCAGAAAGTGAAGAAGAATGAAAGAACATCTTGATGAAGGTGAAAGAGGAGAGTGAAAAAGATGGCTTAAAGCTCAACATTTAGAAAACTAAGATCATGGCATCTGGTCCCATCACTTCATGGCAAATAGATGGGGAAACAGTAGAGACAGTAGTTGACTTCATTTTTCTGGGCTCCAAAATCACTGCAGATGTTGAGTGCAGCCATGAAATTAAAACACGCTTACACCTTGGAAGGAAAGTTGTGACCAACCTAGACAGCATATTGAAAAGCAGAAATATTACTATGTCAACAAAGGTCCGTGTACTCAAGGCTATGGTTTTTCCAGTGGTCATATATGGATGTGAGAGTTGGACTATAAAGAAAGCTGAGCCCCGAAGAATTGATGCTTTTGAACTGTGATGTTGGAGAAGACTCTTGATCGTCCCTTGGACTGCAAGGAGATCCAACCAGTCCGTCCTAAAGGAAATCAGTCCTGAATGTTCACTGGAAGGACTGATGCTGAAGCTGAAACTCCAATACTTTGGCCACCTGATGTGAAGAGCTGACTCATTTGAAAAGACCCTGATGTTGGGAAAGATTGAGGGCAGGAGGAGAAGGGGATGACAAAGGATGAGATGGTGGGATGGCATCACAAACTCAATGAACATGAGTATGTGTGGACTCCGGGAGTTGGTGATGGACAGGGAGGCCTTGTGTGCTGCCGTTCATGAGCTCACAAAGAGTTAGACATGACTGAGCAACTGAACTGAACTGAAGTTGTTGAATATAGTTTCAGATTTCTTTCCTTATTTCTTTTGGTTTTCTTTGGTTTTGTTTTTGATGGGCAGTATTTTTGTTTTTCCTTAGAAGATATTCCACTCTGAATGTAGAGTCATAAGTCTGAATTTTAAAGCCATTTAAGTAATGTGTTGTTATAGGTAGCTAGTCAACAACTTGATGCAATTTGATTTATTAGTCTTTGTTCTCAATTTGTTCAATTCAGTTCAGTCTTTCAGTTGTGTCTGTCTCTTTGCAATGCCATAGACTGCAGCATGCCAGACTTCTCTATCCATCACCAGCTCCCGGAGCTTGTGCAAGCTCATGTCCATCGACTTGGTGATACCATCCAACCATCTCATCCTCTGTCTTCCGCTTCTCCTCCTGCCTTCAATCTTTCCTAATATCAAGGTCTTTTCCAGTGAGTCAGCATGTTTAGTATGCATTCATTCTCTTTGTAAATCAACCAACATGAATCAAATTCCTCTCTGTCCCCACTGCACTCCCAACTCTAGGCCAGAAATAAAAACCTGCATAGACTGAAAGCTAATTCTAACACATAGCTGGGGAGATTTCATTCCCACTGTTTTTTCAGGAAAAAAAAATTAGTTGCTAATATTAAAAGCAGTAGATTGTACATAAATATCCAGACTTCTGATTCTCTTGAAAACGTGGCCAACTGGCCTGCTTTCCAGCATGGGTGAAGTGCAGGTAAGGCTGCCCCCAGTGGTAAGGCCTGTGCTGCCCAGAGTCCAACAGGGTCACCTAGTCCTAGTATCATATCTCCTGCCTCCTGGGGACATGAGTCTAGTGAGAACTAGACTGCTAGCTCTCTTAAGGTAAAGACTACTTTTGTCTTGATCAACTTTGACTTTGAAACCTTTAACCCAGAACCTAGCACACAGTTCTTCCTTGTACAGTTGTTGAATGATATAAAATATCTTGTGGGTCCATATGACCTTACTTCCAATACTGAAACCATGCAATTGATGTACCACTCTGCCCTAAATTTTTGATGCAGACTGGCATCACAGATGCCCCTGATATCTGACATTAGACCCACTAACTAAAGCCAGTTGTATGTCCCTGGGCTGCCCCTGAGGTCTTCACTTTGCCATTTGACAACTTACCCTCCTAGCAATCTCCTCTCCAATGAAGACAGCAATGCATATCTCATGAAGTGGCTAGGAATATGACATGAAGCCACAGATGTCGAGCATGGCCCCTAGTATCCATTTTCATGATGTTTTTAGTTTTTTTCTCCAAGTAGGCAAGGTTCTACATCTTTGTAGATGTCCATGCAGATCACTTTGATTTCCTAGCCAAGCTTCAACGAAGAGATTACACTTCAATTCTCTCTATTCTGAGAAGCTTCAAAGGCTACTCGCCAAGGACACTGATGAAGGTAAAGATTTTATCGAGACCTTTGTGTTTATTTCAGATCTTTTAGTGGCCTAAACGGGAAAACTAGGGTAGGTCAGAGCATATATAACTAGGGGCTCTTGGTCACCACTACACGCTAGGAACCCAAACTTCCCCAAGTACTTGGAGCCAGGAAGGAAGCATGAAGTGGCTTGTGCTCCTCGGGCTGGTGGCCTTCTCAGAGTGCATAGTCAAGTAAGTATGGGGACAGTAAGCCACATCATATTCCTTTCTCAGATTTTTGTTTTCATCTGATTATTCTTCCACCCATCAGGTTTAGAAGGGAATGGAATATCTCCCTAAGAATCTTAAAGTCCAACTCTTTCTTTGTAACTTGCTCTAGGAACTGTAGATGCCAAGGTCTTATGTCGATATGCATGGCTGCACAATTCTTGGGGTCCAGTCAAGTCGTGACCTATTGAAAATGCAACTCCTTGCAACTGTTCAGTGCACAGTCTATGCAGATGTCGATGTGGTCCTGTGGAATAGCACTTTTCTACATTTTATTCAACATGTCCTCTTTTTTTCCTGTCTACTTCAGTGTGTATATGTCTATGTCTGCATCTCTGTATCACTGTCATTTATCTCTCCACCTCTTTGGAAGTCACTGGGAGTGTATTTCTCTCTGAGTTGTTTTCTTTTAATTTTTCATTTAATTCATCTTTCCTTCCCAAGCATCTGAATTTCCCTTACTTGTTCACTATAACTTGGATTCTTCTTTCAACTCTCTCTTCTCTTTCAACTTGGAGAAAGATACACTGTTTTATATACACTGATTTATATCTGACAAGCACTGTGACCACAGCCAACTCAGAAACCTCTTGCATTTCAAATTGCTCCCTTTTAAAAGAGGATAAGAGTCCCCCTTCTACCTCCTTCCTTGAGGTTCTATGAGATGGATAGAGTAGGATGGCAACAGCAATGCTAATGGCTGTCATTGTTGAGACTTCCTATTTATCAAGTACCTTATAGCCATCACTTCACTTATCCCCAAGATATTCTATTTGTGGGTTTGTTGTTACATTTCACCATTTTACTGAAGGGGAGACTGAGACACCACATTGTCAAATGGCTTACCCAAGAATGCAGAACAGAACCTGTATTCAAATCTATGTCCTTGCCATGGTATATGCATAAAATTCTGATAATATTGTGCCTCATAACATGATTAGAAAGTATACATGGCCATTACAATAACAGTTATACCTTAACACTGACAGCTTGTTGTAGCATCTTCTTTGTTTTCTTTGTCACATGCTTGGTGAAAGAATACCTCTAAGGAAAGTGAAGACCATGAGAAAATCCCTCAGTGGAAAAAACATCCTGAACAATTTCCTGAAGGAACATGCTTACAGACTGTCCCAGATTTCTTCTCGTGGCTCAAATCTAAATTTTCACCCCTTGAGAAACATCAAGGATGTGAGTATTTTGGGAGAATAGTGCTTCACAGCGCCCCCTGGTGCTCTAGCCTAGCACCGGGGCTCATCTGGAGGTGCCAAGTGGGATGTTGGAGTTGGGGTTCCTGCAGGAGGCAGAGACACTGGAAAACAGGGACCCCACCCAGAGGAGAAGGCACTCTTATCCTTAATTGTCAGTCTTTGTGACTGGGCCTGGCAATTACCAGGTGGCAGGTAAATATCCATTTCTATTTCAAAGATGTGTCATTAGTTTGAGGGCGATTGTTCCTTCTGAACTAAGTGAGCCACTCAGTTACAGATGAAGAGTGAACCATCACCGATCAAAAGGTACAACCAACTGCAAAGCAATTGTGAATCCTCAGGTAGAGGAATTCAGTTTCCACAGATGCAAGAAACACAGCAGTAAAAATTTATTGAACCAGTAGTCTGTTTAAGGCCATAAGAATCTAACACATTGGTTACTGTTTTTAGATTAGCCAAAGGGCTTATTTTGTCTTCAAGAATGTCCATGACAGCCTGAGAGATAGGCAAAGAGTAAATACATGTCAAGTGAAAGGGTCACCTGTGTGGTGTTGATTGCATGTGGGCTGAGTTTAGAGGTAGTGGCAGAGGTTGATCAAAAAGGACCTCCTGGAGAAGGGGTTGCTAAGGCTGGGTTTGAAGAGACTACACAGCTTCTCAAGTGAAGGCACCCAGACTACCCTGTGTGTCCAGCATTCCTGGATGTCCAGTGGTTATGCCTCTGGGCTTCCCATGCAGGAGGTACCACTTCAATGCCTGGTCATAGAGTCAATATCCTGCATACAATGTAGCACAGGAAAAATATATCAAATGCAGATACCTCTGTGACCAAAGTCTGTGAGCTGCACAGTGGTTAGAAAGTGATCTCAAGAGATATGTGATACCCAGAGGGAGGCATCAGTGTGGGAACAGTCGGTAGCCAGTTCAGCACTAACCCACTCCCTCCTTTTCCCTATAGAGGCTCTACGTGGGTAACATCACCATTGGAACACCCCCTCAAGAATTCCAGGTTATCTTTGACACAGGCTCATCTGACTTGTGGGTGACCTCCGTCTTTTGCACCAGCCCAACCTGTTGTGAGTATAGACACCCCGTTCTTGGACCATCTTTCACTTGCCCTGCCACCCTGTTTCCACCCTTGGCACCTGATGACACTCATCCCTTGTGTCTGCAGCTACACATGTTATGTTCAGACATTTTGATTCTTCCACCTTCCGGCCTACCAAAAAGACCTTCAGCATCAACTACGGTTCTGGAAGGATGAAAGGAGTTGTTGTTCATGACACAGTTCGGGTAACAGTGTAACAAATGCTGAGTCAGGACTGGCTGTGGAGTGACCACTTCTTGCAAAACAGAGGCAGGACTATCTGGCAGGACACTTCCTAGCCTATCTCACATAGGTATTGGCCATCTTATCCATAGGATCATGTCCCTGGGGAGGCAGTGCCTGCGGTGACACATGAGCAAACAGATTAGCTAACCCAGAGAGTCGCTTGAGGTGTGGACTTGCAGCTGCTCTACCTATGAGCAGTTCAAGGCTCATTTTTCTGGGTGTGGGAAGAGGGGATAAAAGCACCCACTTTTGACCTACTGAGCTGGTCCTGAGTCAGGGAAGTCAAGTGCCCAGTACAACGCGGACCACTCGGGAGGTGTCACAGTTGGCTCGGTGTCTCGCTTCTATGGACTTGTTTGAAAAAAAAAAAAAAGCACCCACTTTTATCTTCACAGACTGTTCCAGGCTTTTTCAGGTGATAAGTGGTTTAATTCTGCAACAACCCCACACAGCAGTTACTCTGATTAGTTTCTCTGACATATGAGAAACTGAGGTGCAGACAGCAAGGGCCTTGCTGAGGGCACACATGTGGTAAATGGTGGAGTTAGGCTGGCTTTTCAGGACTGAAGTTGCTGTAAGGCGTTTGGGGACAGGATAAAACTGATCTGGGGACCCTAAGGGCAGACAAGGGCTTCAGGTATCCAGAGTGGGAAACTGGAGGCCTGAGAAGTCAAGGGGCCTGATAAATGAGTTCTCACTCTAGACGACCCTTGAGAGTCTAATAAACCTATGGCCTGCCTCGCCCAAAGTACTTGAGTAGTTCTGCTCTCTCTCTTTCTCTCTCATACACACTCACACAAATACACACGTATCCCCAAAAGGGAATTTCCCAGGCAGTAATTTCATAGAACCCTGCAAGGAAGATTGTGCTTTCGGCTTCTGTCTTCCTGGACAGATGCAGAATTCCCAGTACATTACAGAGAATGCAGTCCATTCGTTATTAGGTCATAGTGATGCCAAAGAAAAGGCTATCTTGCTCTCGATTGTTTTGTCCATAAGGTGGCACCAATGGGACCTGGCCTGACTCTTGGTTGCCCCACCTGTACAGAAGCCACGAGGCCAATTTGACTCACTCAGGTGGTGTTTTTCAGAGGGGCAGATGTTTTAAAATTCACAGCTTCTCTCAAATGGAACCCAAATTCCCCTCCCATCTTGGTCTAACCATCTGTGGGCCACCGAAGACAGAGCCCATCCTCAATTCTTTTCTGAGGATTTTATGGCAATGCACCCCAGCCCCGTCCTAGCCCCTTTTCACATACCTGTAGTGGGAACACTCTTCTCTCCCACAGATTGGGGACCTTGTAAGTACTGACCAGCCATTCGGTCTAAGTGTGGTGGAACTTGGGTTTGATGGTATACCTTTTGATGGCGTCATGGGCTTGAACTACCCCAAACTATCCTTCTCTGGAGCCATTCCCATCTTTGACAACCTGAGGAATCAAGGTGCCATTTCTGAGCCTGTTTTTGCCTTCTACTTGAGCAAGTAAGTCTGAGATGGACAATCCCTTTCTCCAAATTAGCTGTAAGATGCTTTCAGTTGCATGAAAATTATAGAACACTTGATAAAGAATTATCCTGTGAGATAATCTAACCCAGGATTACTATGGCCCCAGGGCCCTACCTGGCTTCACCACTGGCTTTTATAAATAACTTTGTATTGGAACACAACCCTACTCCTGAGCTCAAGACCAGTAACTTGGTCTAGGGTGGGGTGAGTGAGATGGAAGACTAATGGAAGGTAACAGGAATCAATTGAAGGAAAAGGCATTAGGATTTGCTTATGAATTTGATAAGGAAAGAAGGTGAAGGATCATGGATATCCTTCCTTCCTCATTAGCATTTCACTGGGAGCCCAGGATCAGCTACCCAGTTTGTAGGAGCCAGTGAAAATTGAAAATGTGGGACACAAAAGTGTGAGACCCCTTGTTCAAGAAATATTAAACATTCCAAGACAGGGAGAGCAGAGGTGGGGTCCCTTCTGAGCTCTGAGGTGGAGCTTTTTGGACAGTAGAGGTCACAGGCCAGGGGAGGCAACTCTGGGTGACCAGAACACACACCATAAGAACTCCCAGGCCTTGATTTTCCTGAAAAATGACAAGGTGGACAAAGAGAAAGCCAAAATGCTTCAGCACCCTGTACTCTGAGGGTTTCTGAGCACTAAGGTCGCAGGAGGTCCAGGGCATCTTCAGAAGACATAGTGGGTGGAGCCCAGCCAAGTGATTCAGCTTCTAACCTCCTCTGTGCCACTCACTAGCCAGTAACAGACCTCAGTCTGGATCTCACTCTCTCCTAGATGCTATTTCTGCATCTGTACATGGAGACCTTATTAGGGCCTTGATGGGTGGACAAGCACAGCTCTCACACAGTGCTGTTGTTACTGTCCTCCAAGGATCCGCACCCCGCCCCTCTTCTCCATACAGAGACGAGCAGGAGGGCAGTGTGGTGATGTTTGGTGGGGCGGACCACCGCTACTACAAGGGAGAGCTCAACTGGATACCACTGATCCAAGCAGGCGACTGGAGTGTACACATGGACAGGTAAGCCTCTCCCTCTGAGGATCAGCCCAAGTGATGCTCCTGCTACTGTACATGGACACAGCCAGACACACACAAATGCATTCTAGACACACAGTCACACAGACATATACACCACCCACAATGACACAGACAGACACACAGACACATGGAAACACACAAGCAGACACATATAAACCTACACAGAGACACATAAAAACATGTATAGCTAGTCAGAGACACACAAGCACACACAGAGACACATACAAACACACATACAAACAAACACACAAGCACATGGATACACAAACAACCCATGGGTTCATAATCCCCAGGCCTTCTGAGCCAGGCTCAGATCAGGGTCCTAAAAGGCACCGAGAGGTCTGTGCTGCTGGTAGAGGGCTGCACCCACTGCCCTTTGAGGTGGGGAGCAGGGTTAGAGGACTCTACAGTGTAGTGGACAGAGGATCAGGGAGAATTTCACCAGCCTGAACAGAGTTATGATAAGAAGACCAACAATCGAGGGCTACCTAGGACATAGGAAGTTATCAGTACAGATAAATGTCTGTTTAAAAACAGGGAAGTCCTGAGCAAATGGAGAAAACAGGTCTCCTTAGGGAGCAGCTACCCTAAAGTGGTTAGAGGTTGGCTGCAGTCTTAAGACGTGAAAGCAACTAATAAAAAAGACACCCTACGTCATGGGCACAAGTGGGACAGGGGCTATAACAGAATCAGGAAGGTGGGATCCAGGAGTGACCTGAGGACAAGAGGCATAATTGATAGGATTCTGTGTGATACCCTCAGGCAAAAGCCGACCTCTCCTTTGGGGTTTCTGTGTGCTAGTCATGTATTTCCTGGCCAGGGTCTCAGGGTCTGAGCTGGTTGTAGGAGCAGTGCTGGCAGACACCCTCTCCCAGAGGAGCCCCTCCCTCTCTCCCACCACTATGAGAATCTGCTGCCCCAGTGAATCTCCATATTCACTCTGTGTGTGACCCATATTTGTTCACCATCAGCTACAGCTCTCTGGATGTTTCTCATTGTTTTCTCAGTCTTCGTTCACTCACTAAACAGACAAGCATTAGGCATCCACTGTGTGCCAGGCACTTTAGGGAGGCAAGGAGAATAAAACTTGCCCTCACATCTAAGAAGGCAGATGTACATGAAGTGACCTGCCCACATAGTGCATTGTGACTTTGGTACATGCTAGACATGAGGAGGAGAAGGCAATGGCAACCCACTCCAGTACTCTTGCTTGGAAAATCCCATGGATGGCAGAGCCTGGTGGGCTGCCTTCTATGGGGTCACACAGAGTAGGACACGAGTGAAGTGAGTTAGCAGCAGCAGCAGAAATGAGGAGGGTCTACAGAGAGTGACCAAGACAGGAGACTGATAAACACCGGGAGAAAGACTTCCCTGAAAACAATACAATTAAGCTGGAATCTGGAAAATGAGAAGAAATTTGCTAATCAAAGGGGAGTGGAGTCTTCTTGGAAGGAAGACCATCCTGTGTCAAGGTGAAAAAGAGCCTGGTGTATTCAAGTACTGTATTCGAGGATGTCAAGAAAGGTGCTGTGTTGAGAGCAAAGGAAAAGAGGGCAAAAGACGAAGGGCTGTTTAGGAGACAGTTGGGAAGGGGGCAGCTCTGGGGAGACTCAGAGTGACCTTGATGCCCGCTTTCTTCCGTTGTCTCTCAGCATCTCCATGAAAAGAAAGGTTATTGCTTGCTCTGGTGGCTGCAAGGCCGTTGTGGACACTGGGACATCACTGATTGAAGGCCCAAGAAGACTGGTCAATAACATACAGAAGCTCATCAGAGCCATGCCACGGGGTTCCGAGGTAGAGGGTCATGCCCCAGGGTCACTCTCAGGTTTCACATACAACAAGGATCACCAAGGCCAACCTCTCTCCCTCTCTCTCTAACAGTACTACGTTTCATGTTCCGCGGTCAATACCCTGCCCCCTATTATCTTCACCATCAAAGGCATCAACTACCCAGTGCCAGCTCAAGCCTACATCCTCAAGGTGAGGGGACAAAACTCAGGGGTGTTTCTCTAACTGGAGCTTGCAGGAACACTTGGGCTGCTGCTGGGAGGAGGGTGGAGTCTGCAGGCCATGTCACACCATTGCAGATGCTGCTGAGCCCTGTGGCTGGGCCAGTGCCTGCCAGAAAACCAACCACTTGAGATTAAAGGACAGTCTGGGACACTGATCTTCCTGAAATAAATGTGGAGATGCCACACCATGCTGGCATGGTGGGAGTCACAAGGAGAGGGGAACACTAAGATCCTCAGTCCTCAAAGAGCATCAATTCACTCTGAACCCTTAGGTGCATGAACATGGAAGTCAGCTTCAGCAGTCCCTGAAATAGACCATGTTACAAAGAGAATGGCTGGGGACAGTCCCAGTCTGATAGCCCAGCATAAGTTAACAGTTTTCCTTCCCTTCTCAAAGTTTTCCTGGTTTTGATGATAAATTACATGGTCACCCTAGTTCTCAGCTGCCATTTCCCCTTGCTCTGGCCAGGTGCCTCCTTTGTGAGTTGGGATACCCGACCCCTCTGAGGGGAGGCTGGATGCTAAGGTGAATAAAGCATGCACAGTGATTGCTCAGCCCTGGCACAGTGTGGAGGCTTCATGTCAGCTCCCTGTGGGAGTTCAGAGCAGGCTGATGGGCTCAAAGAAGGCTTTGAAGAAGGGAGGGAATTGCAGGAAACCACAAACACATTGAGCCATATGGAGGGTTGCTTGGTTCTAGGCAAAACTGCACAGAATTCCATGCAAATGGCATCTCAAGGTGGTCTGCACTGGGGCACTAGGGACTTACTAGGGGTGATGAGGGCTATGGACTGACCACTGGGGTTGGGTAACCAGAGTAGGTTACCCAACCAAGCCAGAAGTGGCCAAAGAGGGTGAGTGTGGGGCGAAGGAGACTTCCCAGAGTTCCTTAGTTAAGTTTTCAAGAACGTGTTGTGGGCACTGCTCTATTTAAGATGGATAACCAACAACAGGATGCTGTGTAGCACGGGAAATTCCACTCAGTTATATGACAGCCTGGATGGGACGGGGATTTTGGGGACCAGGATACATGGATACATATGATTAAGTCCCTTTTCTGTCCACATGAAACTCAGAATATTATTAATCAGCTATGCTCCAATACAAAATAAAGTTGTTTTTAATAAAGTACAGATTGTGGAGATGCAGGAGGAGAACAAGTATTCTCTGCAGAGAAAACAAGGAGCAGGAGTCAGAAGAAAGGAAACAGGGAGTGAGGGGAACTATGGACACACTTGTTCTTTCCTAAATAATTATATTGAAGTATGGCTAATCTTCAGTGTTGCGTTAAGTTCTGCTGCACAGCAATGTGACTCAGTTATACACATAAAAATATATATTTTCTTATTCTTTTTCATGTGTTTTATCACTGGATAGTGAATATAGTTCCTTACGCTCTACAGAAGGACTTTGTTGTTTTTCATTCCTCTGTTTCCCCAACTTCCAGTCCTCTGCTCACCACACGCTTCCACATGGCAACCTCATGTCTTGGCCTTCTTTGGTTTTGGATGAACTCTCATATCCCCTGCTCCTGAGAAAACCCCTTGATACTTATCAAAAGTGGGAAATAAAACAAATAATTGTTCTAGGTTGGGATATTGAGGGAGTCACCGGTAAGGGCTCATGCTGACTGGTGTGTGTCTCTGACTCCCCCAGGATTCTAGAGGCCACTGCTATACCACCTTTAAAGAGGACAGATTGAGTCCATCTACAGAGACCTGGATCCTGGGTGACGTCTTCCTGAGGCGGTATTTCTCGGTCTTTGATCGAGGAAATGACAAGATTGGCCTGGCACGGGCAGTGTAAATCCTGGGAGTGGTTCAGGAATCAGTAAGGCCGCTCCTAACACACACTCACTCACACTTTGACCACTCCTGCCCAGAATGCTGGTGAACTGTATTTGGTGGTCTGCATACCCTATTCTCAGTAAAGAATAAAGGGTTTCACTCTTAATGGTGCTGAAACAAATGGGTGCCTCTGTTTGGGTCTGGGAGGTGTACAATGATCGGGAAGGATCTAGAACCAAGTCTGAATAAAAGTTGAAAGGAGCCCAACTCCAACTGGCTTCAAGAAAAAGGTAGACTCACTGAAATGATTCTGGGAATCCAGGACACAAGAATCAGAGGAAAGACAAAGATCTCAGTGACTGCACCCAAGAAATCAGAAGTCATCAATTCTCTCTTACCCTCGTACTTTCCCTTCACTCTTCTTTCATGGTCTTAGCCTGGCAACTTTCTTCCTTAAGACTTCTACACCTAGTGAGGGAGTCCAAGCTACTTGCCCTAGGGTGTTAAATCCCAAAGGCATCGCCTAGTAAGGAAAGAAGATTGCACACATCAGAGTTCAAGGGTGTTCTCTGAATGACCCACCTCAGTTCACACGTACAGCCCAGATCAGCCATCCTGGCAGGGACAAGGGGTCTTCTGACTGGCTTTACATGGTCTTTGGCCCTGACCCAGCAGCACACATGATTGTCAATTTCCTCCAGAACTACGTGACTGAAGCTGGAGAGGCAGCCCCAAGGATAGTGACTGGCAGATGGTCTAGGCCATGGAAGAGTTTGTCATGACCCAACAACTCCACCACATCCTCATTCAGAAAAATTATAAGGGGAAATGAAATAGACTCTCTTCGTCCCATCTCATATGATCTTGTCATTTGGCTTGTCTTCCAGGGGATTTTGGGTGAGGTACTTCATGCAGAGCTGATTCCCTCTTGTTCCCACACATCAGTCACCAGCTCTCTGCCACATATGCCTGCTCTGTCCTTTCCAGTCCTACTTCGTAAGTGGTGGCCCCAGTGGATCCCTGAGCCATACCCCGCCTCCAGGGCACAGAATGCCACTTCCTTGGCCTCCAGTGCTGCTGGGGAGAATGCAACACATGTATCGGTGAACCCAGGGTACACAGAGCCTTCAGCCTTTCTGAGATTCTTCCAGGGGTGGAGCTACAAACTATTTGCTCGGAGCTGCCATGGTCAGGCACTTTTGCAGTGGAAGCATCCGTTCTTTCCACCAGGAGGCCCTCAGAAGATGCCTCAGCTGAGACAGCAGAGATCAGTGGTTGATTTCCCTTCCGATTGACTGGTTTGATCTCCTTGTTGTATAAGGGACTCTCAAGAATCTTCTCAAGCACCACAGTTCAAAAGCTCAATTTTTTCCCATTCACCCTTTCTTACGGTCCAGAGCACACATCTGTACATGACTACTGGCAAAATCATAGCTGTGTCACTGCAGACCTCTGTAGCAAAGTGAATCTCTGCTTTTTAATACACTGTGCAGGTTTTTCATAGCCTTTCTTCCTTCCAAGGAGCAAGTGTCTTTTAATTTTGTGGCTGCAGTGAAGGTATGTAGTGCTTTTGGAGCCCAAGAAAATAAAATCTGCCACTGTATCCACTTTTCCCTCATCTATATGCCATGAAGTGGAGTGACATGAGGCCATGAATGTTGAGTAAATTTTTGTAAATAGTTTTTTAAATGTTGAGTTTTAAGCCAGTTTTTGCATCTCCTCTCCTCATCAAGAGGCTCTTTAGTTCTTTTTTGCTTTCTGCTATTAGGGCAGTGTCATCTTCATTTCTGTGGATGTTGATATTTCTCCCAGCAATCTGTATTCCAGTTTGGGAATTATGCAGTCAGCATATCGAATGATGTATCCTATACAGAAGTTAAATAACTAGAGTGAGAATGTATACCTTGTCACATTTCTTTCACAGTTTTAAACCTTTCAGTTGTTCCGTGTCTGATTCTAACTGCCACTTTTTGACCTACATACAGACTTTTCAGGAGACAGGTAAGGTGATCTGGTACTCCCATTTCCTTAAGAATTTTCCATAGTTTGTTGTGGTCCACACAAGGAAAGGCTTTAGCATAGTCAGTGAAGCAGACAGAAAGGTTTTCTGGGATTTCCTTGCTCTCTATGATCCAATGGATATTGGCAATTTGATCTCTGGTTCCTCAAACCAGTATGTACATCTGGAAGTTTTCAGTTCATGTGGTGTTGAAGCTTAGCTTGAGGATTTTGAATATTACCTTGCTAGCAAGTGAGATGAGCGCATTGCATGATAGGTTGAACTTTCTTTGGAATTGCCTTTCTTGTGGATTGGAATAAAAACTGACCTTTTCCAGCACTGTGGACACTGCTGTTTTCCAAATTTGCTGACATATTGAATGCAGCACTTTCACAGCCTAATTCTTTAGGATTTTTAAATAACTCAGCTGGAATTCCATCACCTCTCCTAACATTGTTTGTAGTGATGCTTCCTAAGTCCCACTTGACTTCATACTCCAGTATATCTGGCTTTACATGAGTGGCCCCAGCATCATTCCTATCCCGGTCATTATGATTGTTTTTTTACAGTTCTTCTGTGCATTCTTCCTACCTCTTCTTAATCTCATCTGCTTCTGTTAGGTCTTTGAATTTTCTGTCCTTTATTGTGCCCATCCTTGCATGAAGTGTTCCTCTGGTAGCTCCAATTTTCTTGAAGAGATCTATGCTCTTTACAATTCTGCTGTTTTCCTCTAATTCTTGCACTGTTGACTTACAAACACTTTCTTATCTCTCCTTGCTATTCTCTGGAATTCTGCATTCCATTGTGTAAATCTTTCCCTGTCTCCTTTGTCTTTCACTTCTCTATTTTCTCAGCTGTTTTTAAGGCCTCCTCAGGCAACCCCTTTTCCTTCTCACATTTGTTTTTCTTGGGGATGGTTTTGGTGACCACCTCCCATACAATGTTGCAAACCTCCATCCATAGTTCTTCAGGCTACCAGCCCTAATCCCTTGAATCTCTTTTTCATCTCCACTACAAATTCATAAGGGATTTGATTTAGGTCATAGCTTAATGGTCTAGTGGTTTTCCTTACTTACTTCAATCTAAGCCTGAAAACTGTTTGCTTCTGCCTAACCATTGGTGCCAGATCTCCATCCATAACTCCCAATAGGTGTGGAGCAAAAACACACAAATTGAGGACTGTTACCCTGGGTTTCTGCTTGGCTTTTCACATGCTTAGCTCTGTGACCTTGATCAAGTCCCTGAACCTCAGTTTCCTCATCTGGAAAATGGGCACCATGATGATAGTTCCACCTTATAGATTGCATGTGTGTCTGCTAAGAACAAGTGGCCCTGAGAGGGCTTTCTGGGTTCCTGAGTCTGGAACAATTATGAATTATTCTGCCACATGGGGAGAAGGAAATTTTCTGTTTAGAGGTTATGGATGCCATGCCCAAGGCTAAATATCGATTCAAGCCAAATGACATCTATCTCTGAACCATGACACAGAACTCTGACTGAGATGATGCGTCTGTTTTCCTGGCTCCCAAAAGAGCTACTGATTACTGACTCAGATTACTCCCTTCCCAGCCTTACCAGTCAGCCTTTCCTTATCAACTACTTCTAGCTTGAAATCACACTGCAAGGAGAGTTGTAAGGCTTTTA